>NW_010559893.1:0-23183 GCF_000687285.1 Phaethon lepturus
GATAGTGGCATAAACAGCATTTTACTTCATTAATTTAGTCTGCTTACTGCAAAACATATTATTATTGAAATAACAAGCCATTTGTGTGTTTTTTTTCCTAACACTATCAAGGTGACTTCATGCTGACCATAAAATAGTAAAGAAATATTCATAAAATAGCTATGGTTTGATTCTCATCTCTACCACAGTACATTATAATGTCAGAAGTAGCAAAACATCTCTTTGAAAGCTGAGTAAAAAACACAAACATTGATATGGAATCTGTTTTGAGATGTGAAAAGGAATAAAAAATATTTAAGCCTAAGAATTGAAATTATTCAAAGCCCTCAGTTATACACAAACACATAACCTGCAGTATTCCAATCTGTCATAAATGTTATAATTTTAAAACAGTAACATGAAATTCATCAGCTATTGATCATAAATCCATCTATATCTGATCATATGTTAGAAAGACCCAAAACTGATTTTCATGTGTATAATAGTTTGGATTGGAAGGGTCCTTTAAAGGTCATCTAGTCCAACACCTCTGCAGGGACATCTGCAACTAGATCAGGTTGCTCGGAGCCCCATCCAACATGACCTTCAATGCTGCTAGGGATGGGGTAACTACCACCTCCCTGGGCAACCTGTGCCAGTGTTTCATCACCCTCATTGTAAAAAATTTCTTCCTTATATCTAGTTGAAATCTACCCTCTTTTAGTTTAAAACCATTACGCCTTGTCCTATTGCAACAGGCCCTGTTAAAAAGTCTGTCCCCATCTTTCTTATATAAGCCCCCTTCAGGTACTGGAAGGCTGCAATAAGGTGTCCCCAGAACCTTCTCTTCTCCAGGCTGAACAACCCCAACTCTCTCAGCCTGTCCTCACAGGAGAGGTGTTCCATCTCTCTGATCATTTTTGTGTCCCTCCTCTGGACCCTTTCCAACAGGTCCATGTCTTTCCTGTGCTGAGTGGTCCAGAGCTGGATGCAGTACTCGGGAATTATCTCTTGTTTTGGGATGTTATGCTATTCATTGTCTGTATTACTTATTTCATTGAAAGAAGCAAAATATTTATATGCTATGAAAAAAAAAAGAAAAACATACAATACAAAACTATAGCTGAGGTGAGTGGGAAAGAAAATCAAAAGCAGAATTCAATATAGCATAAATATTTCTTGTTATCTTGTTTCCTGAATTACAAATTGCCAGTTTTACTTTGTTGTAAAGTTCTACTCTGTCAAAAGCTTATGTTTTCATTAAAATCCATTTATTTAGATTGCAGTTCACTAGCAAACAAAAGACAGAACAAATGTTTGGGAGAGAATCACTCAACAGTACAGTTAAAACACACATACCAAGGCATCATTTTTCTTGGGGGTGGGAGAAATTAAAAGATTACAATAAGGGAGCCAGTTTGAAATCCCTGCTCAGCCTAATTTGGAGGAGATAAACCTGGAACCACCCTTTCGCAGAGGAGTACCCCTAACTATCAGTCCTAACATAAAATGACATGAAAGAAATCCTGTGTGCATGGACTAAATTGTATTCCAAAATGTCTAGAGAAACACCGGAAGCAGCAATGGTCATTCTAGTTTGAGGTGAAAACTGTTTCTCAGTTTATTGTATGGCTTTCCTAGCAGAAATAGGCAGCGCTGTTTACATTGAAGTCTATAAGGACAAAGGGAAAAGCTCTCCCTAATATTTTTTCTTTCTTTGTCACTGCTGACAACTAGGAAAGTACATATTTTTCAACTGCCATCCAGTTCTTACTAATTACCAGCCTTTCATAGGAATAACTAGGAGGGGGAAGAGAGAGAGAGACAAACAGACAGATGTGGAAAAGGACACATGCAAGGCCACTAAAAGCTGTCCAATAACAGTGCATATTACCTCAAAGCTCCATATGTAGTATTCTAGTTATTCTTTTCCTTCTGCATTGTTTTGAGAGCAGCAACAAGGACTAAAATGAAATCATAGTAGTGAAAATTCTGTGTACTGGGTGATGTTTACTACTGCTGTTGATAAAAGGAATCCCTTTTTGTACATAACTCTCAGATCTGAAATATTAATAATTTATTGTTGTTTCATATTCATATGTAGTAGTTTTGTGAGGTTTTTTCCTTGGAATTTTGAAGGATATAGTCCCTATCTGTAATGAGATCTGTACAAAACCCTCAATGTGTTGTTAATAATATTTCTGTATGATTTATTATTTCCCTGTCTCAGAGTTCTATTCCAAATGGATGCTTTTAAACTAATCTTTCCCATTGACTGTCCTCTATCTAGGGCTGAGCATGGCTTCTTTCTTCATGCTATTGCAACTTAATAATATCACAAATATCTTATATCAAATGTAAAATACATCTTATAAAAGAGTTAATAAAATATATATTTTTTTATTATATTCTGTGTCATTATAACATGATTCCAATACTTCTTCAGCACTTTCATCTAATGAAACTTATTCTTTTTTTACAAAGTTTTAAGTTTGGGTCATTTTCTTAGCAATTTTTTTCATTCTTTAACTCCTATGATCTCATTTACTTAACTGTGAAACATTTTATACTACCAAAGTTTACTGTGAAAGGGATGTTTTGCTATGGTTCTCCTGAGGTCTGATAGATTTGGTTACTTCTGGAGGAGCCATGCTTTTTAACTCTGCCTTTCAGTTTGGTTAACAGGCTGCCATTTACAGGAGTTGTTCCTCCTATAATATAGATGTGATTGCAACTGGAGAAGACAATTTCACATCATTTAGCTTTAGACCAGTCAGGGAAATAAGTAATAGAAAAAACCCTCTAGTGGAAAGTGCATCACAGTCTGGTATTTTTAGATAAAGCCTATTTTGCTGGCAGATGGTGAACATTAAATTTACAGCTACTGGATTTTGCATTTGGGGAATGGTTCCTGCAGGATATGCAGTCTGATTTTGCAAACAGTTAAGAATGTGAATGGGTCCATTGATTTCAGAAGACCTAATCATATGTGCAAAGCTATCTTTGTCCATAAGTATTTGTAAGACTGGAATTTAAGCAGGTTTTCTGCATTAAAACAAAAATAAATAAAAAACTCCAACCCAGCACAACCCAAAAACATGTTAACATAGCTGTGTTAGGCTCGAAAGGCTAGGGTAATTCTTCATTTCAGCATTTTATTTTGCTTCACACAGGAGGCCTTTTAAGTCACCAGTGTATATGTTGCTTGTTTTGGCTTCTGGTTTAATTTATTTTCTTTGCATTCTCACGGAAATTTTTTTACAAACATTGGGAGGCATTTAATAAGTAGGCAAATGCATGTAAGTTCCGCTATGAACCACTCAGCTTAAAAAATGCAATAGATTAGTCTGTGCTGTTGTCTTAAAATTAAATAACCAGATACTGAAAATGCTGGTTACAAATTCATTCTTTTTCTCTGTTGTTCATTCAGTGATATTTCTCTACATCTCTTGGTTCCTTGTAACAGATTAGTTAAAATCCAATTTTAGATGCAGATTTGAACAATATTTTTTCAGTGATTTATACTTGTAGTCTAATCAGTTACTGTCTTTATAATTGTGTCTTACATTTAAATGTAATGATTATTTTTATTTTTTCAGTTTTCTTTCTCAAATAATCTTTAAGGAAAGGGCTAATTTCTGTGTAAAATCTTTTTATCTTTGTTGTTTACTTCAGTGAAAGGGGGAACATACAAATGTGAATATTCATGGCATAGCAGCAATATAATTATATTGTCTTACATTCATGGCACAGTAATAACATATTTAGATTGTGTTACATTGTTTCTATCATGAAAAATTATTAATTTTAAAGTAATATGGGATTCTTTACTAAGCATCGGTTTAAATCCTGGATTTCCCCCCTCAGTGCTCCTGAAATATGTTACAAACTTAGTCTATGAATTTTACTCTTTATTTCCCAGAACTTTGACTATTTTTACATTAAAAATTCACTCGCCATTAGAAGAAATTAATCCTCAGCTAAAGGTGTAGTAAGTAACACAGAATCCCTATGAAAGACAACAGGAAAACTGGGCTAGCTATAGCATGCATTCAGAGGAAATCATAGGCAAAGCTAATATCCACTTTGTTATGCAACTTAACACTTCTCATTTTAAATGGAAATTGGTTTGTGTTGATGTACCAAAAAGGCATCATCTCTCAGAGATTCTGAGAGAAGCACAATTTCTTATAGAACTGTTGATTTAATGCCATGGTGGAAAGCAGCTGAACTGCCATCCTAAACAAACTGTGCCGGGCAAGATGAAGGCAGAAATTGTTCCCTGATAGTGGTAAAAGAGATCAGAAGTTACCACAGGAAAATGTCTCTGTTATCATAGAGTAACAGCAATACACATTCATAACATTGTGATCACCTGCTTCTGTTTAGGATGTGCAATTCAGGAAGCTGAACTGAACATATCCCAGTGCCTTGCCTCTAGTATAATTAATAGTATAAGGGAAGGAAAATTTGGTCAGGAAAAACATAGCTACAAAATAAAGTAATTGTATATTAATGGAAAAATTGCATGGAAATAAGAATTGTTCCTTCCTTGTAAGTAAAGGAGCTTCCACCAATCTAGGAAATTGAAATACTTAATCAAAGAGTCAAATCTGATGAGTGGTTTCTTATGCTAGTACCTTGCTTAGTGCTGCCAGTTCAGTTCTTGCTCTGTAAGGTTGTTATATTCCCCAGTAACTGCTACAGGTGGGTTCATAGTTAGGTATACCATTCACTCGTTGTACATAGGAACTTATATGTCATTTTTAATGGATATGCAAAAATTTAAAATGAGTCATCCCTTGGTCCTAGGCATAAACTTCTGTTCCCTTCTTTTTTTGGCAGACTGAAGGATAATCTGTCTCCATTGAAATTGTAATAATATAGCCACGCAGCATCTTCAAAGCTGCCTTTCAGTAGGCAAGGGTGTGTTTTGTGAAATAAAATAATTCCTCACTTAAATTTTAAGCTACCAAATCTACTTCTTATTGGTATTTTATCAACATCATGCACTAACCATTAGGTTAAAGTATCATCATTACTTGCTCTTTTTAAAAACACCTGCATTATTTATACCTCATTTGAATTTATCTCACCTGAGTTTATAGCTTTCTTGTTGTTTTTATGACTTTTCCTTGCTAAATAAGTGAGCTTTTGTGATCAGAAGGATATCTTTACATCACAATTAAGTCATGTCTCAATCTTCTTTTTGCAAAACCTCAGCAGACTCAGGCTCCAAGGTCTAAAGAATAGGATTACTTTTATTAAATGTGTATGTCTAAAATATAGAAGATAATTATTACCATTGACATTAAAAGGAGACCTAGAGAAATAATTCAGCTGTCTACACTGACCATATTTAAAAGTAGGAAAGATGAACCCCATAGTTTTTTCTCTGTCATTTTCCTGAGTTGCTACATTTTTTTGCTTATCCCTTCTTCACACTGATAATCTTTTAAAATAAAAACCTCAGAATGGTTTGCAGTGTTCTTAGTAGGGATGAAGTCATCCCCCTTTTCTTACAAACTGCTTCCTCCTTATATATCCAAAGATAGCATCAGTCTATCACACTGGAGTCTTCTCTTCAGTTGCTATAAAAAAAAATGCAAACCCTTAAGGCTCTTTTAGTCATTGAGTTGTAGGGTATTGCCCATTGCTCCTCTTACATGCACATACATTCTGTAGCTATGGCTTCCATTCCTTGTTCCTGTACAGATCTGTGCTTTGCTTTGGATAAAGAATTTTTGTTTGAAGAAAAAAGAACAGAATACTAAGTGGATTTGTATCGTGCTGCCTGGGTGTTTTATCCTCATTGGATCAGTCATCTGTAAGATTTATTATCAGTGATTTTCTACTTACTTTCAGATTGTTGATAAAAACGTTCACTTTACAGCATGCTGAGTTTAGGACTGGGAGCCATGTACTTCTTTATTCTATTATTAATTCTAAAAGTGTTTTTCTCTGTCTTGGGTTTTCAGTTTCTCTGCTCCAGTTTCTTCATTTGTAAAATAAGATAATTCTACTTTTTAACTCTCAAAGGCATGGTATCAGCTGAAAATTTCTGCCAGATGGCATGGATACAACCCTGGAAACAATACACATGGTGTACTAACAAGGAACTAAAAATTCTCAGATTGACTTACGAAAATTAAAATGCTTGTATCTATCTATCTTCTCACTGGAAAATAGATTATTTCTATTTAGATTTATGCTTATTTTTTTCGTATGTATATGTGTATGTTAAATACTTCAGATCAGCTAAACTTATTAAAAATACACTGAGCTTCTGTCCAGGAGGGTGGAAATTTTCTTATTCTGCTTTTCATTCTCAGACATTATGCTCTGGTATTAGACCACACAGATTAATATATCCATGCACTGATGATACGTCTCTGCAGCTCTATCTCAGGAGGCTATTAATGCAATGAAATATATTAGATAAAAATAGGGAAAGAAAAGAAAAACTGTGAATAGGCTCAATGACCCACTTACAAAAATATTTGGTGACCTGCCATGAAATAGTTAGAGAATGAAAAAAGCACCATAAAAATTGTACATCCTGTTGGGAGCTCTGATTTCTTCAGTAAGAATATTGGTACAAAGACTTGTTGTCGCAGGCAGACAAATACTGCTTGTGAGTCATTGCTTTGATCCCAAAGTAGCATGCAAGCAAAATTGTCTCTTTACCTAATGCAGCAAATTCAGCAAATGATGACAAACAACTCACAACTCACATAAAAGAACATTGACAATATCCAGGCTGCTTTAAATGTTCCACTAATTGTTAGGCAAATACCAATTACCACTAACTGCTTTACCACTACTCATGTCTTCTGTATACATTTGCAATGCAAAAGTAAAGCCTTCTCTATCTTAAAGATATGAGAATCTAAAACAGGGGCCTCTAAAAATACTCAGTAAGATTTTTGGGTTTTTTTAATATTCTGTAATAAGCAGTTCAGGAAATTATTTCTGGAGGGATTATTTTATATATTTGTAGAGATGATGAGATGCTTATTTGGCAGCCCTAACTTTTAGATGCTTGTACTCGATTAAATGCTCAATTCAGACACTATCTCCATGGACCTTGCAGATGCTTGACTCCACAGTTAGGGTTTGTTCTACAAAAATAAAGTGTTTAAGTCATTAGTGCGTTCAGTGGAAAAAGATTGGTAGCTCTGAAGATCTTAGGAAAGACTGACTTTTTCTAATATAGGTTTCTCCTAAGTTAAGACAAAGCAACCATCCTGCAGAAAGGGAACACCACTGGGACCCTTTCTCTTAAAAACCAGTCTGACTTGCATTCAGGAGCAGGCAGTGTATAAAAACAGCTGTTCCTCATCTTACTCTGGTAGTATTCACCCAAGATGTGGGAAACCTATTTTACAGTCTTGCTCAGCCCCAAATGAAATACTGCAAATGCTGATAGACTCTAATCTTTCTGGTAAACTGGGCAACTACACAGACAGGCTAGAAAAATCATGGGGCCATAAGATGAAAAGGCAGAAGAAAACTGTATATATGAATCCTGAAAACATTTAGAGAAGGGAAAATGGTGGGATCTGAATAATTTTGGGGTTTTGTTAGATTTCATTTGTATTACTGTTTAAATTCCCATGGGAAAAAAAAAAAAAAAACAGAAAAACAAAACCAAGCAACCACAGTCCAGAGAGCAGGTTCCACAACCTTCTCCCAGTTTAGCAAATTGTTTTTCTTATATTTCCTTTCCTAGCAATAAATACCACTCAATGGGTTGAAGTGTTTAACAAAAAGCAGATTTTTTTTAATTGTTATTTAATGAACACTAAATACATAGGGCAAAAAAGTACAGTTCAAATTAAAACAACAAAGGGAATTACAATTTCAGCATAATTATAGTAAGATGTTATGCCATTCTGCAAACATATATTTAAAATAATGTATTCTTCTATTATTTTTCATTTTATTATGACCATGTTGAATGAGAACAGACTTAGAAAAAAAAATATTTCTTTAAAATTGTTCCATGACGTAAGTTGGAACATACAACTTAAGATAGTCTTATGAGTTTTTCAAGAACGACATGTTGAACCATATTTACATCCAAATCAAACTAGAGCAATAAGTAAAGCTAGGAATGTTGAATGCCATAGCTTATCCTCCAATTTTGCCAGCAATCTAGTGAATGGGTGCAATAATCCATTTACAAAATTAGCTGGTGAAACACTTTGAATGTAAAAGAAAGACCATAAAATCCTGCTACATTTGTAGGTATCTTCAGTAAAAGTGCTTTTATTGTCACAATCTATGAAGCAATGGTAACAAAAAAGGGCAAGGAAGGGTAAAGAAAATAGTAGAATAAAGAATAATTTTCATCTGTGATTGATTGCTTTGTTTGTTCATGTGTATTAGTTATAGAAAGTAGCCTTCTGTTCTGTATCTAGGAAACACAAAATTGTTCCATTTTAATAGTAAAGTATGACAGTAAATAATCATGGTAATAGGCACATACTGCAGAAGAAATAAATTACTAGCTTACCCTTCTGTTCAGGGTGAAGAGAAGCAAAAAATATGTTTTTGAATAAAAGGTCAACAATAATTAGATTTACTAAAAACTTTCAGCCAAGTACAAGCATAAAAATGAAATGTCCTTTAATTTTGTCTCTAATAGCATAACATGAAGAGACTTTTGTACAAAGTTATTCCCACTCTTCATTGGGAAGACTAATTTAATTCCTATCAATGCTATAAGTAGACAGATCAGAAATAGCTACTTCTGGGGATCCAAATATGAAAAAAAATGCACAAGTTATTGGCGTTTTTCTGTATTTTTTAATACTTAACACTTTATTGTCAGTATTGCTTATAAGCATGACGGAGTGGGGGGGAAAAAAAAGTTCTGTTTGGTCATTCCTAGATATTCTTTCTTCTGTTGAACAATAATCTAAGGACAGATAACATGCCTTGAAAGTGCTTTTAGTGTAGTTAATGATAACTTTTTTGTTAATTTTCAGAGGACTGAGAGTCTCTTAATTTTAGGATTATGTTCTTGAATACATGACAGTAGGGAGAAATATGAAGTATGAAGATGATGAATTTTGTGCAAGCATTTTTTCTCTCTTTTTTTCAAGTTTACAAATTCTTGGAATCAAAGGATAAGAGCAACCAATCATCTCTGACTTTCTGTACAAACCATCAGAAAGGCCTTAGTTAAAACTGCAAAATGTGAGCTCCTAGTCTTCAGAACAGGATTCTAAAGAAACAACTATTTCTTTTACATTCTTTGAGTCAAAATACCAAATAGAAAATTATCATTTTTATAATACAATTTTGAAACATTCAAAACATGAACATTGAACAGTTTCTAACCCTTTTTTCCCTCTCCAAAATAACATCTGTTTCATAACCAGAAGATGATAGGATGAAAACAACAAAGTCTATGTACTCAACATTTACATTTCATAAAATAAGTTGTATATGTTGAAATCCAGAAGCAATTTCAGCTTTTCTGTATATTTAATACATCTTTTAGGACTTTCTATTTTAATCTTTTACTATCTGAAAGAATCTGAAGGCATCAGAATGGTTCCAGGAAATAAATATTTTTGTTTTTATAACCAAATTTTGTAAAAACTTTTCAGGCTATTCAGATACATATTCTGCTATGAAGAATTATTTCAGAAGATCTGACTTTATCTCACCTGAGTGACCAGCCTAAAGTCTCGAAATGGTCATACCACCCTTCATAAAATACTTCCTTATTTTCTTTTGTTGCAGATAGATAGATTTCTTTCTTCATCATTTATGGCTGGTACTGTTGGGTGATAATTATCATATTTTCACAACTATTTTGCCAGATTTGGAGCCCTACAAACTCCTAGCTTTATTTGTTTTGTAGAGGAACTGAATTAACTTAAACACATTGAGCATTATTTGGAGTAGAAATTAGTAATGACTCTCACCCTTTACAAGTGATACATCAAGTGTGGGTGTATCAAGAATGTTTGCTGCTTTAATGCATGCCAGTTAGTGCCAGAAGGACAACCGGATAGATTCTGCAGGAATAAAATCCATGTGGGAGGTTTTGATAGCATGGTTCATATTTTGTAAAAGAAATGATAGTACAAAGTCAGATGGGAAATGCTGTAGATTTGAGAAACATGTTAACTACTGACACAACCTTACCTAGTCCCTAGAGGTGGCAGCAATCTTTCCAGCCATCCCTCTGACCTGCACTGTTTCCCAAGAGGAATCACTGTAATTTCCATCTTCCTTCTAGATTCATTAGAGAGCAGTAAGTGATCATCTCCTTCCCTGCTCTCTCAACACCACTTTGCTGGATTGGAAGATGAGTCCCATCTGACACACTTCTGTGGGTGTTTCCCTTGCATGCCCCTGGTAGCACGGATCGGAAGGTGCTGAGGTTGTGCTTGCTATGCCCTTAGAGATTAGTCCCATTAAACTCTTTCTCTTGTTAGTGTCAACAGTGATTCCTTCAGTGAAGGAATCTTAAAAGCAGAAGTAAAATGCAGTGTTTTAATTTGCCCTCTAGAAAAGGTGTTTTTTTTCTCTCACTCTCCCCAATAAGTACTGAAGTTTTTATGAAGATTAATCTTACTTTGCAAAAAGTTTGTCCTTGTGAGTAGGATCCTCCTACTATTTGTATCTCTGAGAAGCCAACTTCTCAATACTGTTGTGAATAATTTCTAGCAACTGATCAAGGTTGTGTTATTTTGTTTTTGAAATATGTTCTTTTGAGTACAACAGCAGTGTGCATTGCGGAAAGGAGGGAGAGGGTACCCCCAATAGTCACCCTGAGTGTAGGGGGGTGTCACGCTATGATTTCTAATGGTCTCTCAGAAATCAATGAAACTGAATCCATTATGAAGAAAAAAGGAAGAGCTAGAGCATAATTTGGAGATATTTACAAACCCCAGAATGGCTTCTAAAGCCAATCCTAGTTCAATGTTTTAATTTCAATATTCTATCGTTTTTACATGGTATTAAAATCACTACATGGTTACACAAACATAAACAGTATAATAACTAAAACCATCAGGCTGAACAAAGTTTATCCTGAGATACATAAAAAAGAATCTTTAAAACTTGAGAATAATAATTCATTATTGTAAGCTTTGTAATGATTTAGTGCTATAAAACATATAGAATCATAGTATCATAAACTAATTTGGGTTGGAAGGGACCTTTAACAGGTCATCTAGTCCAACCCTGTACAATGAGCAAGGACATCTCCAACTAGAACAGGTTGCTTAGAGCCCTGCCCAACCTGACCTTGAATGTTGCCAGGGATGGGGCATCTACCATCTCTCTGGGCAACCTGTGCTGGTGTTTAACCACCTTTATTGTCAAAAATTTCTTCTTTGTAGCTTGTCTGAATCTACTGTCTTTTAGTTTAAAACCATTACCCCTATCCTATCACTACAGGCCATGCTAAAAGGTTTGTCCCCATCTTTCCTATAGGCCCCCTTGAAGTACTGGAAGGCCGCAATAAGGTGTTCCCGGAGCCTTCTCTTCTCCAGGCTGAACAACCCCAACTCTCTCAGCCTGTCCTCATAGGAGAGGTGATCCCTCTGATCATTTTGGCGGCCTTCCTCTGGACCCTCTCCAACAGGTCCATGTCTTTCCTATGTGTTGAGGGCTCCAGAGATGGATGCAGGACTCCAGGTGGGGTCTCACCAGGGTGGAGTAGAGGGGCAGAATCACCTCCCTCAACCTGCTGGCCATACTGCTTTTGATGCAGCCCAGGATACGGTTGGCCTTCTGTGCGATTGCACACTGACAGCTTATGTCCATCTTTTCATCCCCCAAGTCCTTCTCGGCAGGGCTGCTCTCAATCCCTTCATCCGCCAACCTGTATTGATACTGGGGGTTGCCCTGACACAGGTGCAGGACCATGCACTTGACCTTGTTGAACCTCATAATATTCACACGGACCCATTCCTCAAGCTTGTCCAGGACCCTCTAGAAAGCAACCCATCCCTCAGGCATGTCAACCACACCACTCAGTTTGGTGTCATTTGCAATTTGCTGGGGGTACACTTGATCACACTGTCTATGTCATTGATGAGGTTGCCCTGACACAGGTGCAGGACCATGCACTTGACCTTGTTGAACCTCATAATATTCACACGGACCCATTCCTCAAGCTTGTCCAGGACCCTCTAGAAAGCAACCCATCCCTCAGGCATGTCAACCACACCACTCAGTTTGGTGTCATTTGCAATTTGCTGGGGGTACACTTGATCACACTGTCTATGTCATTGATGAAGATATTAAGAGTACTGGTCCCAATACCGACTCCTGAGGGACACTGCTTGTCACCAGTCTCCATCTGAACACCACTCCCTGGATGCAACCATCCAAACAATTCCTCATCCACCCAACAGTGCACCCATAAAATCCATATCTCTCCAATTTAGAGTGAAGGATATTGTGGGGGACCATATATGGCCTTGCAGAAGTCCCTATGGACAACATCTATGGATGTCACAATCATACTCCACCATAGCATGATCACTTCAGCCCAGGTTGCAGACAATCTTGACGTCACCAGTTAGCTCGCTTGTGTTGGCGACCAACAGGTGCAATACCTCTGGTACGTCTCTCTGTTATCTGGCTTAACTTATCCTCAATGCATTCCAGGAGTCTCATGGATTGCCTACAGCTTGCTGTGATGATTTTCCAGCAGCTGTCAAGGTGGTCAAAGTCCCCCAGCAGGATGAGAGCCTGCGAGGTGATGCCTCCTGTAGCTGGAGTAAGAAGGCTTTATCAAGCCCTTGATCAGGCAATCTCTAGTAGACATCAACCAGAAGGTTCCCTTTGTTGCCTCGGTCCCTGATTCTTATCCATAAGCTTTCGACTTGCTTGTGGCTATTCTTCAGAGACAGCTCTTTGCACTCTATCCATTCCTTGATGCAGAGGACAATGCCTCCACCCCACTGCCCTCGCCTGTCCCTTCTAATAGCCTGTAGCCATTAATAGCCACACTCCGGTCGTGGGATTTGTCCCACCAAGTTTCAGCAATGGCAAGTAGGTTGTAGCTTTCTGGCAGCACAGTGTCTTCCAGCTCCTCCTTCTTGTTGCCCATTCTGCATACACTGGTGCAGAGGCACTTTATCTGGACTGTTGGCCATGTCACCTTCTTACAGGATCTTGTTACCTCAGGAGCCCCTGGCCCATCTCCGTAAGACTTCAGGTGTGCTGAAGTGTAGGCAGCACATCTCAGAGCAACAGGCTGAGGGCCCTTGCTAGCACTCTGTCCCTATAACCTTGGTGTGTCATCCCACAGCTTCTCACAGGCAAGCCTGATATTATTGCCCTCCCCCTTAAAGTCCAGTTGAAAGTCTGTCAATGAGATCTTCTAGCTTAATTATCTGATTAAAATATTATTATTCACAGAAGTAAACACAGAAAAAAGCACCAAAACCCAAAACCAAGTATAAATATACTAGTGGGGAAAATCCCACATTACCTGGAAGATTAAATTAAACAAATAAAATTGTATTTTCTTTTTCTAAGTTACAAATGTAATAATTGAAAATCTAATTCCTCCCTAAGGCCCAGAGTAATTCTATTAGGAAGCCATTATATACTACTTAAAAGAAGGAAGTTTATGTGATGTCTGTGAAATGATGGCTATTGTAGCATGAACTCAGTTACCAACAGTTGACTTTTATATTAAAATGTCCAAAATTTACATGTTGGTTCTTTCATTTTATTTTTAACTATAAGCTTCATCTCACCCCTTATCACAGCTTTAATAAGGAAAAAATAATCAAAGAAAAGAACCCAAAACATTAATAATTAGATACAAAGACAAAAATACTGCCAGATACGCAAAAAGTCAACAATATTTTTATGATCAGATATTTGTGATTTTTGCTTATATATATTATGATTGAGACTAAGCCTAACTGAATGTCATGTAAAATCTTCAAAGCAATACTTAATTTAAAACTAAGAACCGCAGAGTTGAATGAGAAGTATATATATCTTCTAAATCATCAAATATTGGTCAAGACTGGCAACACATAGCAAAAATATTTCACCTGTTATGATGTTGTAGGGCAAGACTGATAATGACCTTCCAAATTTATTCTGAGTTTTATAGAAAACTTATGAAATAATGTGTTAAAGCAAAGAAGCAACTCCATGTTTTCATTGATTTGAGCATAACATTATTATCTTCAAATCTTTTTCTTTTTTTTCCAAGTTGAATTGTCTGACCTCAGATTGCTAGAACAGCCCACCTAATTTATGACTTCACTTAATGAAAGGTGTTTGGCAAACATCATAGTTATAGATATTTAGCTTGGTGTTTCTCTAGGAATGCTCTAACTAAGAATTGTCAAAGTATACCTTAAAATATTTAGGATCTCTGTGTGTAAACGATTGGATTACTGAGGCTATGGAATTGATAAGAAGAGGTTCATACTTGCTTTTTTCTTTTTAAGAAGAGTCATTGGGCACTACTGTTGTGGTAAACTCCTTTGAAACACTAATTCAGAATATTCTATGTGTTTCAATGTGCAGCGGAATTTGGTTCACTTTGTTAGAACTGTAAATGCTGAGGCACATCATTTAAATCCATTTATTTCTTACAAGGGATTCATGATGTGCAAAATCAATCTGAGACTATTTTAATCTATTCTGTGGACTTGAGTGTCGAAGACTTAGAAAAGATAATTTTATCAAAATTTCCTTAAAAAAAAAGAAAGTAAATTTGCACATAGGACATTTTCCTATTAGCAGAAGTCATTTAAAAAAAAAAAAAGAGTATATCACTAGGAGTTCTAGAAAACTTTTCATGTAATTCCTGAAATATTACCTTATCTTAGTCAAGTCTTCTAAAGCTCTATTCTGAATAGTAGTTGGAGACAGAAGTGCATGAACAATTTTATCTTTCTAAAAGTTTCATTTTAGCCATTTCTAAAGCTGCTTAGTAGAACACTGAGCACAAGAAACATGTATGAGGCATGTGAGGGTTGGGAGACATAGTGGCAATGTTGCTCTCATGTGTGGCTTCTAGCATTGGGCTGATTCCTGAGAGCCCTGTAAATCAGTGAAAGAATGAAATTTAAGCTTTATCACAGCCTAATTAGCCCACTTATAGCTGCAGGGTCATAGGGTCTAACTTTGGGATAGAGATACCCAAGACATCCTTATATGCTAACCAGACTTGTGGTGATAAAGATTAAGTACACCCACATGTGATGCTCCTGAACACTGCCAGTTTGGTAAATTCAGCAACAGAACCCATAACTGTTGCATTCTTGTTTACCAATTAGTTTTGATTAAACACAAAATAAGTGTAACCATTTATCAAGCATGTTAAGAAGGAACAAAGACTAGAACACCAGCATATTTTATTTTTCTTCGAGCCTTTCTTAAAAACCGATGCCAAAGGAAATTTGGTGTTGGCATATGCCAATATACTCTGGTGTAAGAAAATGATACATGTTCCATGTAATCTGCTGCTTTAATACATCTTGATTTTGTTTAAGTGGAATACTTTGTCAACATCCATTGACAGGGTTCTTCAGCAGGCATTTTAGATATTGCATAGGAAATTTCATTTTAAGGGAGTGTTTAGTATGAAAAAAGTAGTGGATCAAGATAAAAAATTATGAATCATTTACTCTAGTTGAAAACCATTTGTGCTATGCCTTTCTCAAAAGGGTCTGTAGAGTATAATTATTAATCATTTTTAGAAGTTATATACAGAGTACATAGCATAAAAATGCTTTTAATAATGTCTCACTTTTCAAAGTTATTTTTGGCTCCCAGGAATTTTACTAGAGTTTTTGTTGGTGATTAGTCACTGTCAGACTAGTGAGTGGTAAGGTTCATTTCTCCCCAGTCCCTTTCCTTAGTGCTTTGTCAAGGAGCTCAGCATTTTTCAGATTATTAAGAATATTATGAATTCTAGTCAAATATTATCAACAGAGATGATTTGTCTAATTTCTCAGAAAATCCTACTGCATGTTATATGAGCTTTCAGAACAGCATGCTGCCTGGTTTATGTTATTGAGACCATACTTCAATAATGGTATGCACCACAAATAAATAAGGCAAGGGCATTATCAGCTTTTTTCAGTAGAGAAGTCAGAATGTAATTAGCTTCTCAGAACAACCATTTGTTAAGTTTAAAATAATGCAACATTCCTGCTCATTTTTAACAATTCACTGTTAACTTAAAAATATGTACTCACAGTCTGATTTAAAAATCCACTGCACTCCACATAATGAAAAACTCAACTCTTATGTGAACCTAAACATAACATTATTTATGATGCAAAATAAATGTTTATGAATTTTGTTTCACTTACTAGTAGAAAGCTTTTGGAAATTAAAATCGTAATGGAAGGTAGAGAAATAGTGCAAGTGCTTTATTTGTGCAGAGTCAATTCAGCTTTTCTCTCAATACCATATGTGCTTGTTTTCTGTGCTTACCAACAATAAGCATTTTGCTTCATCAGTGTTGAAAGTATGTTTTTGAAGTCAGTGTCTAGAATTGATCCATTATCAATTGATGGCTCTCTCACACAGGGCACCGATGAGTGTCCAGGCTTCAAGCCAGCCCAATATTACCAATACAAAATCTCTTTCCTGAAAGAAGGGTCAACTTGGGTGCTGTTTTCATCATGGATTAACTGGCACTGATGCAGTAGCTTCTGGCTTTCAAATGCTGCTGAGTGAATAATAGCTGGTGCATTGGGCCAGGTACAGGTGTTGTATTCCAGTTCTGTGCTTGTCAGCATGCTCTTCTTCTGTAAACGTAAGAAAGGAAGCAACAGCAGTCACAAATAACTGAACTGAAGTTTATGGATGTACAATGAGGTGCTCTGTTTGTGACCAATGTCTTTCTCTCAAGTTAATGATTAAAAAGAACTTGATCTCTAAATGCATACATTTGTTATTGTTATATATCGCAATACAGTTATTGTCCCTTAAAGCCCTAAAGTCTGAAACAAAACATTATGAAAAAAAAAAGCTAACTGGAAAATGACAAGTTTGTTCTTTTCATCTGCTTAGTTACATAGTTATTTCCATTCTAACTAAAAAGGGATAACTTTAATTTTAATAGTATTTTAATTCTGAAGTTAGTATTCTGTATGATGTATGATATTTTGCTGTCTTTTAATATTTCTAGCTAAAAAAAGTAGAAAAAAACACAGTTCATTTTCAGTTTTATAGTCTAAGCCATCTAAATGTAATGCACTGTTTGCTAGTTTAGGTGAGTGGAGTTTATACTTAAGAACAGGGAGCAACACAACCCAATGAGGTAACTCATTATGTCTGATTCTTGCAACTGAGAATAGTGCTTAAGAGGATACGACAGTTGTCCATGGAACAGAAAAGTGGAACCATTGTTAATGACCACTTGTTAACCATCACCTCTTCCAAGTGGCCAATCCTCATAAGAAGTTTGCCATTTGAAATCTTATAGCCTTTTATAATAAATTAGTGATGTCACGCTAGCTAGTAGGAAAACAGTTTTTATTAGATGTTGCATTCTCTTCCTTGCATTGCCCTACTTTTTGCATTTAAAAGTGCTTACCTCTGCAAGTAGCCCATTAAAATAAACAAATTTAAAGATTTTCTTTTTTTCTTTTTTTTTTTATAATGTGTCTTGTGTGGTATATTAGTTGTTCAATATGCGTTACTTCTCTGCTTTCTGATATTTTTCTGCATTATTCTTCCAACTATGCATGCAGTCTTAAGCTCAAAATGAGACAGCAAGAAAAATGTGAACAATCTCACAAAAATTCTGCTTCCTTTGAAGGACATGTATTTCAGCTTGGGGATGAGATCATAACTGACTTTTGTTCTTCTGTTGATATTGGGGCCATTCTTCTATCAGATCAGCTCACTGGAAGTCACAATTTGTGCCAGCTACCTGTATGTCACTGAGACATTTTTGAGGTTTTTTTGATCACTGAAGGTTTTTCCCAGATCATCTGTTCTGCACATTCCAAGGAGGATGAACATTGCTGATCTGTGAATTCCTAGGACAGTGTTAAGGGTATTACAGACACAGCTGTAATAGGCCATAATTAATCTCAAACCAGCATGACCCTTGCCACATTTTTTTTTGCGCTGCTTGACTCTTTTCTCACTATAGGGCCAATGCAGAGAGTGAGCATTATTGTACTTCCGTTTCTTTGCCATCCATTGAATCCTTAGACTCAGCTCATCTCTCTGCGAGAAGCTCTGTGAGCTGGACATTACCTGTACAGTATCTGTTGCATCAACATGCATCTGCCTTGACTTCACTGAATTCACAGAATCAAGGTTACTCTGCTATGTTTATTAGATAACAGAACAGCTATTTTATTTACTTAGTTATTTAGTTTATTTATTTACAGAAACATACAATTCCAAGTGTCTTTCCATTGGAGGTAGCGGCCATGTATCTAATGTTTCAGGTCAAACAAATTAAGTGAAAAGGATTGTAAGCAATAGGAATCATGCACTCTGACTGGCGTGTTAATGGCCCTTAATTAATGTGTACAAAATGCTAATTCTATGCAAAACCTATTTTTCTAATAATTTCATTAACTCCAGACAAAGTGATTACTTTTGGTGCTGCTAGTTGCCATCCAGTTCTTACATAAGACAGCAAAGAGCAGTACTCTTGCTGGACAAGAGGTAGCTATGGCATAATAAAATAAATAAGGAAGTTGGAAGATAATCCAATGAAGGTCACCCATTGTGAGCCCTTATTTCTTATTTTCACAGCAACTTGTAAGCCCTTGGTTTTTGACACCAGTATATTAGTGCAATAATATTGTCTGTTTGGTTACTTGGTGTTTTTCCTAGCAACAAAATGTTATGCCTAATCTCCCATAACCCTTTTATTCAAAAGATTCCAGTCTTTTGAAGCTGATAAATCAAGGTAAAAATCCCCTTGCTGTTTTTACAGCTGGTTACCACTTATGTCATGGAGGTTAACCTTCCTGTCACTAGTAGGGGTAAAAGTAATGTCTTTGCTTGTCTTTACAATATGTAACTGTTTTCTGTGTTCTATTAGGGTGAGCTTCTTTTGTCTATTATGGATGACCAGCTAAAAATGTTGTCTGTTCATCATAATATTGGTAATTTAGTTGAAAAAAATCAAAAGTATATTAATTTAGTCTAGTTTCATCTATATTTTCCAATCATCATAAAATTATTTCCAGCTTTCATAGACATACAGCACACCTCTTCTTGATGAAAAAGGCACTTCCAAAAAGTGACCAGATGTTTTAGAAGTGGAGATTGTGCCACCACAGTGGAATAATGTACTGGGACTGGCTGGGATGGAGTTTAATTTCTTCAGAGCAGACCATATGGTGCTATGTTTTTGTTTATGGCTAAAACAGCGTTGAAAACACACCAATGTTTTGGCTATGGCTGAACAGTGCTTGCACAGGACTGAGGCTTTTTATTTTTCTCACTCTACCCCAGAGCCAGTAGGCTGGAGGTAAGCAAAAGGTTGGGAAGGTGAGCAAGAGTCACGACAGCTGACCCAAATTTGCCAAGGAGATAACCCTTGCCCTATAACATCATGCTCAGAGGACATAACATCAGAGGAAGAAGTGGGGTGTGTCTGGCTTGCAGAGAGTGGCTTGGCAAGCTCCTCTGCCAGCTCCCTCATTACCCTTGGGTTGATCCCATCTGGCCCCATAGACTTGTGGGTGTCCAGGTGGCATAGCAGGTCCTTAACTGCTTCCTCGTGCCAGTGACTTCTCAGCCAAGTGCATGCACCAGGGGTTCCTCTCATAAAGGATTACTATTGCAACAGCACATCATCAGTAGGGTAAAATTAACCTGTCTCATGATGGTCTAATGAAGGTCTATTATTGGACTTGCTGTTTTATTGATTATATTTGTATAATGGCAGGTTTAACTTGTGAACATTTGGATAAATAGTAAGGAAGAAAACGATAGATCAATGAATGTGTTCTGCAATGTTTGTTGCTGTCATCTTTATTTACTATGTTTTTAAAAATCTACATTGATAAAAATTGGCAAAAGCTTCTTCAGTGACACTTCATATAGGATTATGTGCTACTCATCATGAATAATGACAATAAAATTGAATGTTGAGAATGTCTTCAGTCTCTAACAGTTTCAATAATTTTCAGTAATGCTTTCCTTGGCCTAACCTCATCGCACAATACTTTCAGAACATTTTACAATGAACAAGGAAAATTTAGAAAGAGTTAAGGTGTCAAGTACAATGTTCAACTGGATTCATTAAAACTATTTCATTGTAGAAATATCATAATTGCTTAAGTGAAGGAAACTTGTTGATGTCCCTAGTGCTCTGATAAACTTATGCTCTCTAAGAAGGGTTTTGCTGTTTGGAAATATGTATAAATATAGGTTTTCAATCTTAAAACACTTCTTATTGTGTTTACTCATTCTTTGCCCCTAAATATTCTTATAAATATATACTATCCAGGACGTTTTCAAAAGGCTCTTCTGTATTTAAGACTAGATATTGTCCTGAATTGTGAAGAACACACGTTAGATTTCAGTACTGGAGCAATATAGAAACCAACAATAATATTCTCACTTCACCCTCTTTCTGACCTATTCTTTTGTACTGCATGTGCTAATGAGATATTCTTTCTAGACAAGCAGATTTAGGTTTTGTTTTCACAATAGAAGTAATTTGGAAGAATCCATCAAGGTAGAACCATAAGACACTGTTTTCTTGTTTAAGCCTAAATTAGAAAATTGGATTAAAGACATCACTATCCTTTATATTTTATCATAACCTATTAACTGATAGGAACACTGTAGGCCAAGTTGTCTTTTTCTCTTGTCCATTTTTCTCTTCACTTACAATATGTTGTGTTAAAATTTAAATGAGTGTTATATGGAGCTGGGTAGGGTAAGTAACCATAACAGGCAGCAATTTCCTTCTGCACCACTACTTTAGAACAGCAGACCATACTACTGCTTGAGTTGCTGAATATTAACAAATTGGCTTTGACAGTAGCACCTGCAAATTTCAAACTATTTTGCAGCTGAAGGAAAAACAGTTTTGTTTTGTCTCCAGGATGAACAAGTATCTGTGTAACTACTTCTGCACAGACCCACACATGGCCACTCCACAGTCCTCTCATTTGTCTTAGTCACTAGATAGCTTTCTCAGAGTCTCTGCAGAGAGTGAGTCTGTGCAGCAGTGATGCTTACTCAGCTTTGCATGGGCCATTCATGCTGCAGGAATAATTCAGCAATGGTTTTCTTTCTGCTAAACATGTGCCACGGACACCATCACTCCACCTTGCATCCCACCATCTTTGCAGTAAAGTATAAATGGTATTGTTAAAGATACGCATAGAGTCAAAACAAAAAGGAATATATAGTTATATTGATTGCAACCAAAACATCATCTAGCCAACCATACTGTCTCCAAATACTCTTTGGGATGTTTGTGGATGGTTAAAGAAGGATAAGCATAGGACAAACTTATGTGATAATTCCCTCTAATAGTCCTCTAGCCTCCAAATATTTATACCTCAGGGACTTCCTGAACCAGCTGTGGTCTCTATGTACTCAGTAATCCCAAAGAGATTTCACTTCAGATTTGAACACTTGAACATTTGAGTTCCACAGGTACACTTTTACAGAGGTAAATGTGATATGTACAGACAAGAGCTATTAGAAAGTATGAAGACTCTGCTGTATGTTTGCAGTTTGCTCTTTGCTTTAAAAAGGCCCTACTCTGCCATTTCACAAGTGAAAACAAAAAAAATGGTTATGCTTCAAAACATAGTTTCTTGTATATTATTTATATAGCTTATAAAATATCTTATCTATATTTCTGATCAGATGCTGTACAAATCAATCTTATTTGTGAGAATTTTGCATGACAAATCGCAGCAGGCTATACAGGTCTGGACAGCAGTCGTGAATAGGCATAAAGACAAAAGAAATGTGAAGCCAGACAATACAGCAGATGCTTAAAAAGGAGGAGTCAAATAGATGGAAATGTACTAGCTTGTTGATTTTGTACAGATTTCCTGATGATTAATTTTTCATTGTGATATCCATCTTGGCTATTCAAAGTGTCTTATTAAGTTTGACATCACTTTTTATGTAAGGGCTATGTCTCAGAAATTAAATATTTTATTTTAAAGAAAACCCATGAAGGGCAGAAGAGGAAGAAAAACAACTTAATTTGTAGTAAAGAGTGTACCTCATTTCAATTTGATTGTAATAGCTACTAAAATATATAATAGAATGGGGCTTAATCTTTCATTATTTATATTTTCCCCCCTAAATGAGGAAAAAAATCAAATATAACTGATAAACTTCCTGCTTTGTGTTTTTATTTAAATCTTAAAGTCAGTGCAACTTACCAGTATCAAACTGTATTTGTAAATTTTGATATTATTTTGAACCAGTAAGAAAATACTGGCTTTCATGCACTAAATTAACCTTCTCTGTTTCCTCTGGGAGATTTTATTCTATTTGTTGCAGTATAAATTTAAGATTAAAAAACCTTAAGAATTACTAGATTAGCGCAAAATATTCTTCCTTGAGAAAAGGAAATATTTTTTTGTTTGTTTGTTTGATACTATTGAAAAAATTACTCAAGTACCCCACCTGCAAAAAATCACAACAGAGGAATCTTTTGTATTTGTAGTTTTCCTGGCTTCCTGTTAAGTTTCTAATAAATTATATTCTATTACATCCTGGCATGGACTACAGAGAAAGATGTTTGCACCCATGTCACTATGCATGTCAAATGGAAAATTTTAAGCTTAGAATTAAATAAGCATACAACAGATTATGTTTAAACTGAGAAAGTAAAAGAAATTACGTAAATACTTTTGAAAAATATAATGTAATACAAGTGGTTTTGTTCATTGTTATGACTGTTCCACTCTTCACGTATAGCAGGCAACTTACTTCCATCACACATGCGTCTGTTATACAAGCTTTCCTTTACACTTGGTGTCGATACAGGAATTCAGATGTCATTGCTAACCAGTGTGGAAGGGATAAGTAAGGAAGCAGTGGAAAAAAAATTGAAGGCAGAAGTGTAGCTCAGTGTTTAGTCTCCTGCTTCAGCTGCTTTGGGAGCAAACAAATTCAAAAGAGAAAAAAACAGAGAAAGAGAGAAGGGGTGGGGGAGGAAGAGGGAGAGGAATAGGAAGGGAGAGGGGAAGAGAGAGGGGAAGGGGAAGAAAGAGGGGAAGGGG
>NW_010559894.1:0-34398 GCF_000687285.1 Phaethon lepturus
CTGAGCCCTGGGGAACACCACTTGTGATTGGATTTAATGCCATTCACCACTACACTGTGGGCTCGGCCATCCAGCCAGTTCTTTACCCAGCGAAGAATACACCTGTCTAGGCCACGAGCTGCCAGTTTCTCCAGGAGAATGCTGTGGGAGATAGTATCAAAGGCTTTACTGAAGTCCAGGTAGACAACATGCACAGCCTTTTGCTCATCCACTAGGCTGGGTCACTTGGTCATCGAATGAAATCAGGTTTGTTAAGCAGGATCTGTTTTTCATGCACACATGCTGGCTGGGCCTGATCTCTTGGCTGTCCTGCACATGCCCTGTGAGCACCCTCAAGACGAACTGCTCTATAATCTTCGCCGGCATGGAGGTCAGGCTGATAGGCCTGTAGTTCCCACGATCCTCCTTCGTAGATGAGTGTCACACTGGCAAGCCTCCAGTCATCTGGGATCTCCCCTGTTAATCAGGACTGCTGATAAATGATGGAGAGTGGCTTTTTGTACTCTCTTGGTACTCTTGGGTAGATCCCATCAGGACCCATAGGCTTGTGGGTGTCCAGGTGGCACAGCAAGTCCTTAACTGTTTCCTGCTGGATTATGAGGACACTAAAAGTTCCCAAACATTTTCCACCTTAAGGTTCTATTTTTATTTTTCTAAAGATTTGCTCAATTTTAATTATCTGGCCTTGTATTTTTGCAGGAATTTTTGGCAGCAGCAGTTAGCTGGTTCTTAGAAAACACTGAGAAAAAAAAAAAATGTTGTTATGATGATGTTAAAAAAATAGTCATACACCTGAGAAGTGTTTCATGGTTTATGATTCTCTACTTTTGTGGTCATCCTTGAAGGTCACTGACCTGTGCTCTGAAGGAGATGTGGCCAAACCTTTATGTGAATATGAAGGTCTTCTGAAAAATCTCTCATATATGTTCAAAAAAAAGGCATACCTTAGTTTAATAACAGTTTGTTATTTGGAAAAACAGTATTGGACTGTTATCATTGCAGTCTTTACTGTAACATCAGGGAGCAAGGGAATATGAGTAAACTGCACAAATTACTTGAATGTCATCTTTTCTTAAAGACTGATAATTTGACCTTAAATCATGCATATTCACTATTTTTATATGTAATTCTAAAGCTTTTAGTTTTCTTTCCCTGTAGCTTTCAATTAATGGTATCACTTAGGATTCAAGGTTAATATACCATGAAGATATCTTTTGGTTTTAAAAAAATATTAATAGTGGTGTTCTCTTTAGGAGACAATTGTGCTAAAATGTAGCATTTCAACAGTTACCCCACTGCATTTGCTTGGAGAATCTTACTGTGTCTAACACAAACACAAAAGGGAAAAACTGTAAATTGTAGGTGTATACAATATTGCAGAAGTGTCACACTTAAAATTGTGTTATATAACATGTTGTTCTGAAATAACAAGGTTCATGTCTGTATGGTATTGAAGGATCATAGAATCATAGAATCTTTGGGTTGGAAGGTACCTTTTAAGGTCATCTAGTCCAACGCCCCTGCCATGAGCAGGGACATCTGCAACTAGACCAAGTTGCTCAGAGCCCCGTCCAACCTGACCTTGAATGTTTCCAGGGACGTGGCATCTACCACCTCTCTGGGCAACCTGTGCCAGTGTATGGGGATTAGTGGGTACACAGGCGAGAGGTGCTTCATAGCTTTCAGGATCTAGGGCATTTTGCCAGTGGCAAAACTGGTTTGTATGCCTGTTTCTGTCTAGTCATTGTGAACTGCAGCGTAGCATGTACCTATGCAACTGTTCTATGGGGTAACAATACTGTAAAACAGATCATCCAAATTGGGCAGAATAGCAAATACATCTTAAAAATACTCTTTTAGTCTTCGATAAAATATTTCATTTAGTGAGGTAGCATAATTAACTTCAGGATGCCTAAATTTCGGACAGTTTAAGTTATAGATGTAAATCTTAATGTAAAACTTTTGATTAAGGCACTAAATAAGACTGAACAAAATTCAGATTTTTGTGTTATGCTGTTTCACAATTACAGAGTGACTTCAGCTGTAGTGATCTCTCTTGCCTGAAACAAACCTCCCCGTTCTGATTATTTATGACTAGTATTTTCCATTTATTATTACTTCAGAGTTATCAAATCTGAACAATTTTCTACATCATTATTTCTACCAGATATTTCCTACACATGTATTGGCGAGCAATTTAAATTTCTAGTTTGAGGATTGTTTTGTACTTACAGAGATAAGGAATCCAATTATATCTTCTTATATCTTTCAATTATTATAATCCAATTATATCTTCTAAACACTTTTTAATTCTAAAGTTTCCAATCTATGTGTCAATGTACACCAGACTTGAAAGCTTTGAAGTAGCTTATGTAGGAATCTGCAGTCTATGACTTGTTTACTAGCAATTTTTTTTCCCTCTTTTGTGACGCAGTCAGTTGTAAGGGTAATAGAACCATCTTCTGCTCTAATTATGCCTCTAAATGAAATTTTAAAGAGCTAAGAAAGAAAGGCAAATGATATCTTGATATACCATTCCCAAATAGGAAGAAAAAGCAACTCTTAATGGTCTTTCATGATGACAAAGCCTCCAAGCAAATATAAATGCTGTCCTATGTACTGGTAGGACTGAGTAAGACTAAGAACTAGTTAGAAACTTCTGAAACAGCCATTTGTACCTTTTAGGTTGCAGCTCAAGTGTTCTTCCTTCACATTCTGCTTTGCAAAAATGTCTTTAATGGAACAGCACACTCTCTCGGAGACAAGCTGTGAGCAGGTGTTTAGTGCTGTGCCCAGGAAGGACCTGGGGAGAAGGCACTCAGCAAGGAGACAGGTGCCTAACCTTTCTTTCCTGTCATCCCAATTCAAGCTTTCTTTAGGAAGTTAATTCCAGAAAGAAGCCAATTCAGAGTCAAACAACTACATATAGTCAATCCCCCTGTTCCTTTGGTGGGTCAGTAGAGTCACTGAGAATACGTAAGGCAAAAGAATTCCAGTTTCTTCTCTTCAATATGATGACCTCCCCCCTCATTCCATGGTTAGATCTGAAGTATTTGAACAGTTTTTGAAACTGATAAGGGTTTAGGTTTAGGTATTTGACATCAAATCACTGGAATTATGCTCATTTATTTTATTCTCTGATCTGGTCAAGCTATAGATCTGGACATTAACTAAGGTTCTACTTATTTTGATTTCTGTGATTCTTTAATGTGAAGACACCTGAATGTTTCCAGGGATCTGTATCAAGCTGCTGGATGATTGACTAACCGTTTAATAAAATATTAAAAAACAGTCAGAAGTCACCTACTAGTGGCTAGGGTGCCACAAGGACATCTGGATGCTTTAGAGGTTCTTCTGCTTTTTAAGTTTTTTCCCCATAAAGATATATAATATAACATATTTTATTTTATGTCCCTCTAAAGATGGGTACGAATAAGAACAATTTATCTGAAAAATTCAGTTTACCTCAATAAGGAAGTCTACTATTTTTCATTTGGAGAATGGAAAAACAATATTCCTCTATTTATTTATTTTTTCTTTCTCTGTTCTCCTTAAATGAACATGCTAAGTGAATCTACTTTTCATCAACACCTTTTTCTGTCACAAGATTTTTCTTTCCATGTTTGAATTTTCCATAGTTTGAAGGAATCTTATCTTCACAGACAATTGGATTGGGTCATAATTTGATTTGTACTGTTTAATATCTAATTTTTCATAGCTCTCACTCAATGATGTGCATCGTCTCTCCACACTGTAAAGTTGTTTCTTTTTTAAATCATAGGACACTAACTTTTCATCAGTCTTTAAGGTATTCAGTTTCCAAATGGTCTGATTTTTAAGTCCTGATCCAGTCTCTCGTGAACTTCAACAAAAAGTTTTAAGTGAGTTAAGCACGCCAAGATTTGGCATGACATATAGACATGTGGCATGTCTGTCAATGTCTACTCAGTATACTTATTTATTTATTCATTTGTAGAACTTTAGAATTGGATAACTACAATTGGATAGACAACCTTATTTTGAGATCAATTATTTTTATATAAAGCCCAGAAATTAATTTTCCTTTTTTCACATCAGAAATAACTGACTGTAACAACTTAAGTCCCCCTTGATATCAAAAATAATTTTAACAGTTAAGTGGTCTAAGGTATGTCCTTTCAAAAGAGAGGGAAGTACTATATTTAAAGAGAGGCAAAAAGGTCAATTGTTTTTGTTGACTATTTTAAGTATTCTCTTTCAGATGTTTACCTGATAGGAAGAATGGCTTAGTGGAACAGTTAAAAGCAATTTCTAGCAGACAGAGATAAAGAGAGTGCTTGTAAAGACCAAAGTCCAGAAAGACTCTTGAATGTAACTGTCTTTGGCTACTGACAGGAATGTTATGGTGGCTAAACATATAAGCCTAGATCACCCATGATGCACAACAAGCATATTAATAAGACAAAAAAACTGAAAAAAAATAGAGTGCTGTATTTTTATGAATAATTTATTGCATGTATAGATGGTGTTATACAAAATAAGCCAGAATGCACTGCAGCACTCAGATCTGGCTTCATGACAGCAGATGCTTTAGCAGCTGTAGTAAGTCCCTCACTGGTACTGTATGTCAAATTGTCAATAACCTCAGCTGAAATTCTGCTTTTCTGCTGGAATGTGTCCTTCTTATCCTTTGAGGTTCATAGAAAACAATACTGGGTTTTAGTGGCATCAGGAATATCTATCTATTCCTTTAAAAGATAATTATGACAAAGCTTCCTGGAATGTTTTCCTTGGTAGAAGAAATTTCTCAAGGCAAGTATTTTGTTCCCTTTTTATGTACTTCAGAACTTTTGCTTTATACAATCTCAGAATGCTCTGAAAAATTGCTTACATTGATATCCAAATATACCTTCCAAAAAATAAGTCTGAAGTGACAGGACAATGTAAACTGATGGATTAAGTATATTGTGCTATCGTCTGAAAATCCTTGTCCTATTGTCCAAGCTACTGTATGAAAGTCCAGAAAAATATTAGACATTTTATGGAGCAGGGATCATCTGTAAGCATCACTGAGAATTAAAAAGTCTTGCTCTTTTATCTGCTAAACAAACACATTAATAGCAACATACCCAGGAGGAAGGGTGCAATCGATGCAATTAATGGTTTTGCTTAACCATCACGAATAATTTTCCATACATTTCCTTCCACCTCCAAAGAAATAAAGGTACTTTATTAATCAACCAATTCACTGCTCTTTTTCCCCCCAGGAAATTTCTGAAGTCAAATTTGAAGACAAATGTGGCAGGACCCTGAACAACACTAAAATAGGTAATTATCTGGAAATGCAAGGATCATAAACTCAATGTAGATCCATCTAGCAGTTGTAAAACGGTTCACAGACTGGAATTGAATTAAATTCAGGATCTTCCACTCAGCTTAGTGAAACTGCAGGTTCCTAACACCTCTGAAAAGTCAGCTATCTATGCAATGCTTATCGTCATAGTAGGTTTCCATATGGTATTCTTCAGACAAATTTCCTTAATTACTGGTAACAGTAAATAAATAGTAACCTGAAAATTAAATTACATCTGCAGCTGGAAGAATATTTCAGTTAAAATAATTAGCCTTTTCCTGTTTATGAATGGTTTGAACACCACGGATTTCTGCACGTGTGTCTAATTCAGGAACACTTGCCAGACCATTATGCCAAAGAATTGTATCTTATGGATGGAAAAGTTAGTCAAAATGTCATGTGTGTTGTGCTAGCTACCTAGTAATACAGTCTGGGGAAGGGGATGGGTGAGTGGGGAGAAAACTAGAATAAGTTTCTTTCTGGTGAGAATTCACTGGATAATCATTTGTAGCAAAAATAATTTGTAGCAAAAAAAGCCACCATCTGAAACGTATTTAGTCTGAAAGTCTAAATATCACTTATGTGTATGGAAAGAGAACATTAAATGCAAAGACATGATCAAAATCATTGGTGTGCAATGCAACATCTTCAGGATACATGGTTATTCATTTGTTGTTCCCTGCAGATGTAACAGCTGAGGCACTGTTTTCACTCAGCTGGGAAGAGAATAGCTTTCAAATTCTTCTGGGAATAAGAAATTCTGTCCAAAGAGAGTCTGTTCTGTGTAAAAAAAAATTATGCCTATGTAACCTAAAAACTTTAGGACAATTCCACCAAATAGTAACTGTGGTTCTATCCCTTGCTATTCAGCGTTAACTATTCTTGAGACTCTGAGCTAATTTAAGTAGATTAATAGCATTGAGAATAAATGGGACCAATTTCATGTTTTGCTTGTATTCCTTATTTGGCTTCAAACACTTTACCTAGCATCTCTTAGGCACACAGAAGTTCAATACTTTCCAAAACCTTTGTTGAGTAAACCTATGTGACTCAACCTCTTACAAATCTTTAAGTAGCAACTTTGATTCACATCAAGGAGTAGTTTCTCCTTCAGACAGACAAGCTGGTATTTAAATTAATTACCAAAGTTGCTGGAAATAATTCTTGGCGCTGCCTAAGCACAGCTGAAGTGTTTTTTTTTCAGTAAGGACAGAGAGGATTTCAGACTCTCCAGTTTAATCTATCCATTCTGTATATGCTATTTTTTTAAAACAATTCCTGAAATGCAGTTCTTTCCTCATTCAGCAGATCCCACGCATCTATTCCCATGTTTCTCCCTTTCCCTTCTACCTTGTTACATGAAACAAGGAAAGTAACGTTGCTAGCTGGTGTGGAATCCACTCTTCGACCTCAAACTATTAATCACTGTATGGAGAATCTGTGTCCTCATGTGGGGCTCTGTACACGGCTCAGTACAGTGATGCCATCTGCATACTGCAGTGGGCAGCCCTGCAGTACCTACATCCTTGGTGTGAATGTAACTCCTAGTCTTGCTAGCTTAGTGTTCTTCCACCTAAGCTGTGTCTTTTCCTCTGAAGAGATGTCTTTTTTCTCAGTTCTCTCTCCCCACTGACTATAGAGGGAGCCAAAAGTGGCAAAATATTTAAATGAGCTGCATCAGTTGGATACCAGAAATTTGGTGGGATGAAACCTGGCCACCGTAGTTTGTTTCTCAATTTGTACAAGGGGGATACCACAGCACTTTATAGGAGGTGGCAATGATGGATTTATGTAGGCCTGGAACCGGGTTCCTGTAAGTATGTGAGAGAAAACTATCCTGTTATGTGCTTTGTGAAGTGAATATAATCCATGCCAATAGGACATTTAATTTATACTTTAAATCAAACACAGATTCAGCTTTGGTTTTTATAAAGTTTTATAAAGAGAAAAAACAGTTATTTGGAAATGTTAGTGGAAACAGATCATCTCCAGGGCTGGCAGAAGAATAGCTCTGCTTTGGGAGGACATCATCACAAACCCAACAAACGCTGGATTGCTCACTTGGACTCTGAAACAGAAAAACTTCTGTTGACCTAGGGCTTTCAAAATGTTTGCAGGAAAAGACAAAGGACAGCTGTATTGGGTTTGTGTGGCAAGGTTTTGGTAGTGGTAGGTGTTATAGCAGTGGCTTCTGCAAGAAGTTGCTAGAAGCTTCCCCTATGTCTGATAGAGCCAATGCCAGCCAGCTCCAAGACAGACCACCACTGGCCAAGGCCAAGTCAATCAGTGACAGTGGTAGCACCTCTGAGATAACATACTTGAGAAGGAGGAAAAAAACTGGCATGTGGCATTTGCAGCTGGGGAGAGGAATGAGAACACGTGAGAGCAACAATTCTACAAACACCAAGGTCAGTGAAGAAGGAGGTGGAGGAGTTGCCCTAGGCACCGGAACAGTGATTCCCTTGCAGCCTGTGGTGAAGACCATGGTGAGACAGGTTGTCCCCCTGCAGCCCATGGAGGTCCATGGTGGAGCAGATATCCACCTGCAACCCATGGAGGACCCCATGCCAGAGCAGGCAGATGCCCGAAGGAGACTGTGACTGTGTGGGAGGCCTGGGCTGGAGCAAGCTCCTGGCAGGACCTGTGGAACCATAGATAGAGGAGCCCATGTTGGAGCAGGTGTGCTGGCAGGACTTGTGATCCCATGGGATACCCAGGCTGGAGCAGTCTGTTCCTGAAGGACGGCACCCCATGGAAGTGACCCAGGCTGGAGCAGTCTGTGAAGAACTGCAGCCTGTGGGAAGGACTCATGCTGGAGAAGTTCATGGAGAACCATCTCCCATGGAAGGGACCACGTGCTGGAGCAGGTGAAGAGTGTGAGTCCTTCCCTTGAGGTGGAAGGAGCAGCAGAAAACAATGTGTGATGGACTGACCACAACCCCCATTTTCCATCCCCCCGCGCTGCTCAGGAGGGAGGTGGTAGAGAAACTGAGAGCAAAGTTGAGCCTGGGAAGAAGGGAGGGGTGGGGGGAAGGTGTTTTAAGATTGGTTTTATTTCTCATCCTACTCTGATTTTGGTTGGCAATAAATTAAACTAATTTCCCCAAGTTGAGTCTGTTTTGCCTGTGATGGTAACTGCTGAATGATCTCTGCCTGTCCTTATCTCAACCCATAAGCTTCTTGTATTTTCTCTCCACTGTTCAGTTGAGAAGGGGAGTGATAGAGCGGCTTTGGTGGGCAGCTGGCATCCAGCAAAGGTCAACTCCCCACAACAGCTTACAGGCAATCATGTTTTGAAACACTAAGAAAAATGTCTACTTCGGCCTGTTTTGCCCCAGGAGATGCTGGTCTGTCATGATCCAAGAAAGGCACTTGGACTCTTTAAAGTAACATTTAAAAGGCTATTTATTAGAGTTAAGACTAGAAGAAAATAGCATGGATAATCTTATGTCCCCTTAGAATCTGGGAGCCATGAGCACTGTAGCATCAAACAGGATGCTTACGTATGTGCAGCACACCTTGCAGACCCTGTCCATAGCAGAGATTCTCCCCTTTCAATCTTTCAACCTATTACTAGATTTTCTTATGAGAAAACATCTCTAGTCATCAGTCAGATAGAAACAACATTCCCATGAGAACTTCTTCTCACTGCACTGCTAGATAAAGACGAGGCCATGTAGGAGGCACGATAGCCAGTACCAAGCGGGAGCTGCCTGTAGGCTCCCGTGTTTCGATAAGCTGGTTGAGTTTGTCCTGCAGCACGCGGCAGCACGCCGTACAGTACAGCACAGCCTGCGCCTGCTCCGGGCGGCTCTGCTGTGGGTCACTCACCCCTCCAGGCACAGGGCACTGCTGGTCACTACAGCCTGTACTCTGAGGATCACAAATGAGGCAAATAAGGTGATCCCAGAGAGGTATTAAAATATGAATTTGAAAATGGAGACCTACTTGTGTGTTGCAGCACTGCTGTTGATTCAGTCCTGAAGTGCTACACGGCTTAATGGCAAGTACTTGATGAGCCCTTATGAAAATATGAACCGGCTACTAAAAATAGCACATAACTGAATGCGGGAATATTGTCTTCTCAGTGATAATACTTTTCCAGCGATAATGCTGAAACATATTTGTTGGCAATAGATTTAAGACCCTGAATAAGTATTTAGTTGTGTCTATTTTTTCAGCTACTCATTGATATTAGGGGTCTTCTGCAGAGTTTAAAGTATACCTCCTAAATTAACATTTAGTCCATAAAATAATAATTTTCCATGCATTTTTCCGAGTTATATTCCAGTAAAGTAAAAAGAACTCGTAGAAAATATATATTATTTTGGTCTTTTAAGTGGAATGAAATTTATTTTGCTTATAACCTGTGGTGTGAGTTCACTTCACTGGGAGCTATGCCTGTTTTTCTCACTTTAAACCTCAGGTCACTCAGAAAGAAACGTGGGATACTTTTTTGATCTACAAAGAACAAAATTAGCACCCTAACATAGGTATCTCCTTTTGACCACGTCCCTTTTTACTTGTCTATAGAATAAATTTGCCAGTTCTCTGTTTGAATATTATTTCTTCCCTGGGTCTTCTATGCAATTTGTGACTTAGCTCATATTTTCACTTTTCTGTATTTTTATATTGAAATATATTTAATTGCCTTGAGTCGAAAACATATAAGTATAAAATTATCTTCAAAAAATAGAAAGAACAGACACAACATTTAAAGATAAAATATAAGCCATAAGATCTAAAAGGCTAGACTCCTGGAATAAATCCATGTGCCCTATATCATCAGAGAATGTAAAGGTGCATGGAAAGAACCACTAGCATTTCTGCCTATTTTCTTTAATTAATGTTAAATTGTTCTCTTTTATCTAAACATTCTCTGTATATTGTAAGCATGGAGTTTATGCTTATTTAATGCTCACATAATGAAGTGAAGCAGCTCATTAATTAGCAGGCAATTACAGTGTAAAAAGTATAGCTATTTCTAGTTCTTTAAAGATGTAAGTGAATGAAATAACAATTATTAAGGGGTAAACAGTACACTGGGACCAGTACACTGATATCTGAAACAAAGACTACTTTGACAGGCAGGTATTTTCACAGGTTTGTTGAACAATGGAATGCTTTTCAGTCATTTTTTTTCTGAGCAGCTTTATCTGGGAGAATTAACAAGTTCAAATACAATGCTTTCTTAACAGAAAACATCAGTTCTTTCCGAGAGGTATCACAATTCCATTCACCACTCGTATGCAATATATTTTGCATTTCATATTTTTCTCTTTAATAACATTACAAAGTCAGTTGAAATGAGAAAGCTTGCATTTCTTCAAGTACCTGAAAACAAATCAGGTATTAGGAATATTTTGCCCATAACTAATCCTTAAGTACTCAGCAGTTAAAGAAAATTGAATTTTGCTCTTCGAAAATATATTCACAACAGATGAATGCTATATAAAGTGGTAGAACTCTAACTAAGAGGGGACAGAAAGATCTGGATTCTATAACAGTTTAATTCTCTATACAGAGTGATACTAATTATTTATAAATGTCTGAATGTACATTTAGGGTAATAATTGAAACGGAATTTATATGCTTCTCAGAAGCAAATGTTCTAAAGGAATGACTATAAAGTAACTATGTTTACTCAGAGAGCAGTAACATAATGGAATGACACATTTTTCATCTTGTTCATTGACTCAGATTAACAGGCAGAAGTAACATGCAGATTCTCTTTAAGTTTCTACGTTTTCTTCTGAACACTTCTGCACTTGATCTGGAACCTTACCTCCTTCTCTGTTTCCTCCAGCAGAAAAGAAAAATTCACACAACCTGAAGATTAGGAGGTGAGGTCAGGTTCAGGACTTTAGAGAGCTACTGTTGGTTAGATTTTAAAGTTGGTGCAAAGGCACAGAATTCTCTTTTCGAAGAATTAATTACTAATAAATGTAATAGTTTGGCACTTACAGAAAAAAGGAAGGATTAAAGATTAGTTTCCTTCCCCCCAGGACATTCTTGTCCTTCATTTGATAAGGTGCTGTAGAGAAACATCTGATGTGGAAAACCTGGGGAAAGGGATATTTGCCATAAAGTGTGTGCCACTAACAGGCTAAAATGCTCTATAAAACTAATTCATTAAACATTATCTAACATTGTAATATGACCTCTGCTGTCTTATCCCAGTGTTGTTTTTCTCAAAGGAAATAAGTTTCATTGTTTCTTATAGAGCTTAATTTACTTTAAAATGTCAAATGCCCGCCTAAATTTCAAAAGCTGCACAGAATGACTAAGACTTGGTCAAATGGAATCTCACTTCAGTAGCTACCTTTGTAATAAAACTATCTCCACTTAAAATTCTTGACTCTGACCTGGCATTGCAAGCAAATTTACAAGAAGAGACTATTCATCATACTGGGAAAACAAACAGCTGGTACTTGAAAAGCCGAGTATGTACTTTGTTCTTAAGAGTAAAAATCTTGTTTGTCTGGTAGGGCCTATTCTTATTCCCACTGAAGTCACAAGCGAATTCATCCTGATCTTAACACACATGCATTTCATTAGAATTTGTAGAAGAAATTTAACTTTTAATAAAGCAAAGCAAACCAACAGATGAGAACAGCTCATCCATTTGATCAACAATGAGAATGAAAGCTATTTTCATCTTTTCAATTAATTTTCGTATTTTCAATGAAAGCTCATGGGAACGAAAATAGCAATAGCATGAATGGAATGACTGGAATTTATATTTCTAAACAAGCCAATGCCAGCTTGATACTGATTCCAAGTATCTAGTTTTTCAAGGTAGATAATTTTCAAGCTCACAATGGTGTTCTTCTGCAGTGCTGTTAAAGTTGAATTGCTTTGAGCCAGGCACTATGTTAAATGTCAGAATGGTTATGTTTCCCAATGAGGAAATGGTGAGGAGAGGCAGAAGAAAAATACTGTGAACTTCTCCATGGTGTCCCAAACTCACCCTCTTCAATGTTGGTTTTATTGTGTCCATGACAAATCAATAACTTTTATGCCTTTCCCCAGTTTCCTAAAATATTCAGGCTCAGTGGAGAGACTGCGGTGCTGAAGCATATTAATAAAAAAATAGTTAGAATATTCCACTTTGGTGGCTGAAAACTCTCCTGCATACTGTAGCAAACATTTCCAAGCAACAGAGAAAATATATGATCTTATATGTATTAGTATGGCCTATAACGCAAACTGTGCACATTATTTATGCATATTTCTACAACAGGAAAAAAAATATTTCTGCAATACCTTAATTTTTTTTCACTTTTCCCAAGATGTTCTTCTTTTTCATTTATGTGTCTTCATATTGCCTCAGATCTTTGCAAGAGCACTTTAGAAAGTAAGAGGTAGTGGTGAGATAATTTTCATTACAGTGACAGAAATTAATCAAGATGACTACTTCGCCACTGTAGAATTCAAAGGAAGCTCAGTATTGAACTTCTTCACTGTTTGGTACCTATTCTGTAACTTCCTACAGCCATTACGATTACAGTATGTTGATATCATGCCTTTTGATGTCATCTTGTTTTCCTTACTCTATTGGATCCAGTTCTCCAGAATATCACAACTAAAATTTGGGCAATGAAGCTGGAAATGCAAATTTTTCCTTTAGTTCTTCTTACTTAAAAAGTAAATTTTAATATTTGGCAGGGAACTAAATGGTGCTAATACTTCTTCACAATAGAATAATCATCACACCAAGACTATCGGTGTAATATTGTATTTTGTTTAAATAATGAGGAAAAAAAGAATGTTATGAAAATCTGATAAAGCACAGTCTTGGAATGAAGATGTGAGTCAGTCTGAGAAGCAAACGGGATCTGAAAATGTAATCCTTCTTCTGAACAGGACAGTGGAAGATAAGAAGGTTTTTTCCAATTTAGCTAAAATTTATCCCATTTTTATGACAGGCGATTCAGAGTCCACTTAGAGAATACTGTGATTGTTTTCTTAGATGTTTCTTAGAACTAGGAAAACTCTGTCATGATGTTACGGTTGTAGGGCTATGTTGTCAACATTTTTACTCCATATTTAGGTGTTGCCGATCTACTAATGGTTATATTATTACCCAGGAAATGTAATAAACAGAGAAAGTAAATTTTGAGTGAATATTTTAAAGAATATTTGATGACAAATCTGATGTCATGGTGATTAATTAGATATTTTAAAATTTCAGAAATAAGAGGGGGAGGGGTGATTGGTGGGTAGGAGTGTTATATAATGTTTTGTAAAACCAATGAACTGAAAGAATGTTCTATAATATTCACTGGGGTTTTTGAATCATATTCAGCTTCAACTCTTTTTTCTTGCCAAGAACAAGCAAATTTGAGGCTTTTTTACTTTGTTTCAATTGTGCTTTGACAAATGACTGTTGCAGCAACTTTTTGTAATTTCTTAGAGTTTCCATAGAAACCAGGAGAGTAGATTTAAGAATCTCTGGAACTTTTCAGAATAGGAAAGGACCTGAACAGAACCTTGACCCTGAGTACTGGAAGACGATCCAAAACCAAAAAAAGACAAAGCCTGTGCTAGCCAGAAATCTCTTTAGTTACCAAACAATAAGAAGGACCTATATATAACAGTAAATATCTTTTGGGTACTGATTTGCTTTTCAGCTTTTTAATCTACATTAATTTTAACTTCACTGTCTTCAAGTTCCCATAATATTTACAATGCTGAAAAAATAATGGGGGGAAAAAATCACTGAAAAAAATGTTGCCTCTGATTACTATGAAATGGGTACAGTGGTTGGCATACAGATTTTCACTATACTGATATCTGAAGGCCTTCAGCTTTAAACATCAACCCTGAGCATGTGTGTTGCTAATCTCATGATTTGTGAAGCAGTTGGAATATTTTGCTGCTTTATATTTTTTTAAGAAGTTATATACCTGATATCTAAAAAACCTGTTGACTTTTTGGTTTTTACTGTTTTTAGTTAAAGGAAAAGCCATAAATAAAACAAGATATAAAACTGTATGTGACACATCCTGTCCTGCAGCAATTACATGGGTGTACCAGCAATATTCACTGTTGCGTCTACAGGCTGGTTTTTTGCTAAGTATTTAATTCATGAATTCATTTGCTATTTAAGAACGAAAGCAACAGATGGTTGAGAAGGAAACTTACTGTTTAATTTGATTTGTTTATTCTGTTGGCAATTAATTCTGTGCATCAGGGCTGAATTATTGCTCCCTTTCCCACCATCCTCTGAACCTCTGACTGACTACTGCTAGAGAAGAGATACTGGATTAGGCAAGCCGATGCTTTTGGTGACATTGAGAAACCTCTCAGCTGACTGGCTAGTGTGTCTTGCTCATACATTTTGTTTCATTCAGTCACTAGATTTTGAGTTACAAGGTAATATTTTCTCCATATCAGATTTGGAGTGACTTTCTTTGTTCAGTTTGGAGATGATTTTTCTGCTTTTACTGTCTGGTCGTATATAGCAGTGTCTACTACTCGGGTAGTGTGAGCTCATGTGTACTCTGTCAGTGCAAGGACTTTGATCTTTCCTCTTCTCTTTCTGTAGCTTTGTGGTTTCTCTAGTTCAACAGTAACAGTTTTAAGTTTATAATACAGTGCTGATATATTTTGAGGTGAGTCATGAAGTGACAGATAAAGAGACTTTTTTTATATCTATTATAATTGTTGTCAAAACTCTAAGTTCAGTGTTCTGGGATCTGAACAAACATTCAGGATGTCTGTGAAACATTTGAGTTACTATTTGAATTCCTGAGATCTTAATAGTCAGAACTATCTTTTTAAAATATGTTACACAGGCTTTCTGAAAGTTTTGACTTCTTATTAGTAATGGAAGTAGTGATTTATTAATGATAATTAGTATTAAAATTATGTGAATTCTAGTCTCACACCTGAACTTTCTCTTATTTGATTTTTTTTTTAAAGAACCATCATAAATTACTTAATACTTCAAATAAAAGTCTGGTATAAACTGAACAGTTTTAAGAAACTATAGCAGTGCTAAATTTGATCTAGTAAACTATATTAAAGTTAAATCAAATTATCTGTGCCTAAATATAACCGCATTAGTACAACTGGATCTGTTCAGCAAGATAAATTAGAAGTGAAGCACTCTTGAGAGACATTGCATCTCTTGAAACATTTAGTAAAAACTAAACTAGTTACAAAATAGGTAAACACTATTCTCAATGCCACAACATCACGCTCTGATTCGAACTTTCCTAAAACCCAGTATTGTGAGGAATCAGGATTTCATTTGGGACTAACTTAGGAAAATGCAGCATATGGAAGCTTCAGAGAAAAGTTTTTGAAACATTTTGGATTAAGTACTTTCCACTCTTGACTTAAAGCCTCATGTTAAGATGGTTATGAAAAGACAATGTGTTCTAGTCAATCTGTGAAAGCTTTATTGCTTTGTGATATCACACCCTAAGGACTAGCTGAAAACTTTTTCTTTTGAGGTAAAAAAACTTTGCAAAACAATTTTTGCTTCTGAACCGTGTATATTATCTGAAAAGAGAAATATCATACTTCTTTGTATATGTAGCTCATATTTTATGGAGTAGAATCAATGCTGAAAAAATTCATGATAACATGATGTCACATAGATAGGCCTGTGAGCGAACTCATGACACTATATTTTTCCCTACTATTCACTTAGACTCTTCTAGAAATTGTGCCTTCTTCAGTGAACAATGATATAGCATCTAATATCAGAAAACTGAAGCCAGACAAATTCGAACATGAACTAAGAAATCAATTTTTAACACTGAGAATAATTTCGTTTTAAACCAATTTATTATAGTCTGTGATAGGTTCTCCAATGTTATAAATATTTTACTTGAAATGGTGTGTTCTTTAGAAGATGTGCTCTGATTCAAAAAAAGAATTCATGAAAAAACTCTATAGACTATGTTATATATGAGATCAGACTGGATTCTCATAATGCTCCTATCTATACTTACAATCTGTGAACTTTAATTATCTCCAACACAAAATCTAATCAGAATTGAACTTGCATCAACACTGACACCAACATGCCATCAGCTAATGTTAAGGGAATAACTTTAGTTGAATTCACTTTCTTCCATATGTGATTCTTAAATCATGTACACTAGCAAATATGATGCCATGCCACGTAAGTATTACCAGTATGATTGCTATATTATTGCTGTTACTTCTGCCTGTATTACACTTAACTACAGCTCAAGATTGAGGTCCTATTGTACTATGTGTCTATCATCTGCTTGACCAGTGGAAAATTATTAAGTGAGCTTCTTGGACCATCTCATTTCATCCCCATTCCTTCTCTCAAATTACTGTGCTTGCTTTCTTTAGTGTAAGCAGTTTTTCTCTCACTCCTATTGCTAGCAGAAAGGTTAGACAGGAGATACAGTCATGAGTGGCCTCTAATAAAAAGTAATACTTGTCTGAAACAAGCTACTGAGAAATAAAATACAGAACAAAATTATAATATTGCAATAAAACCATCAATGTCAATAAGAAGTTCATATATTGGACTTAGCAACCACAGAATGACTCCTAAATATTAAATTGTTGCGGGGAGGGGACAGTCAAGGTATACATAAACCACTTTATTTCTGGATGGTTTTGTTTTAAGAATTCTTATGGAGGATGACAGCCTCAATATTTGCCTATCATCTCCAATAAGCAGTAAAATTGAGCTAAGCTGCTAGTTAAAAAATAAGTTTAGACTGCCATATAGCTGGGTGGTGTATATTCTGCATGGGTCAAGTATTCCTTAGTGTTCAAGATCCAATAATTGACAAACATGTTTATGCTGTCTCCTCTTCATTTTTCAGTTGCATCAAAAGACCTGAACTGTGATAAAGGTAACAGAAATAGTAAGAGGCAGTCCCTGATCTACTAAACCTTAGTGATTATTTTGTTCTTTTAATAAGCCATGTTACAAGTCTCAGGTGCTTCTGGAAAATAAATTTTAAGCCCTGTAAGCTTTACCCATACTCAAGTTTGCTTCAATGAAACTTTCGTTATCATAGATCAATGAGATCCATTTATTTCCTCTTTGAAACTTCCCATTCAGGTTCTAGAGAAGATAGAGGATTTATGTAGGATTTATGAAGTATGATATAAAAATATTAATATTTTTGCCTTTCAAGAGTGCTCATTTTTTAGATATCTGAACAGTAGTTACATATTTCACTAGCACTATTAGAGCTAACCAAGGGAAGAGGGGAGAAAAAAACTTAGAAAAATGCCAGAATTAATAAGTATGCAAATGAATACTTGTCTTGCAGGAGCTCAGGCTTGCACAAGTTATTTAAGGAGGGCATGATTACTTTCCTGATAATAGTCAAAGTCAAAGAATGAAATTATGTCAGATTTGTGGTTATAATTGTGTTGCCTTCAAGTATTCAAGAATGGTAACAACTTTGTTCCAGAAGAGGGCAAGTCTTTTCAAATAAAATTTTAATCCTGACTGTACAAAAATAGAGACTTACTAATGCTACATCCCCCTACATAATTCTGCCTTCTCTGAATTTATTGCTACTTTAAGCAGCAGAAAACATTTCATTTATTCCTCCTCTTCACTCAGGGAGCTGGTTACTGAATTCCCCTAGACGTCTTTCACAATCTCATCCTCAGTGCCAACATGACCATCACAAATTGTTTTACATATCATAGCCAAAACCAACAGACACCTCAGGCAGTACGATCATGCCAGAATTCACATGCTACACTGGACTGGAATGATCACTATCTGCAGAAAGAGTCAGAGAGAACAATCTCCTCCACCCTATTCTCCCCCCACAGCAGAAAAATGCCACCTACTCAGGATATTCTCATAATTCTTCATGGGTATAAACTGTGGAGAGCGGAAGTCAGTGGAAACTGGCCTTGCTGTGCTGTGAGAAGGAGTTAGCTTTTATGTCTGAGCAGTGGGAGATCATGGTTTCCATCCAACTTGTTTCCTTTCACGAATCTCCAAAGTGAACTTGGAAGGACTTTTTAAACAATATGTGAGAAGATGCCTCTGTGGGATATTTTTAACACACACAGCCCATTCCCTCCGTCTCCTCAGCATGGACCTAACTCCATTGTTTTCAGGCAGAGAAAGATATTAAAATTTTCTCACTAAACATTTAATGAACTAGAAAGAGACATCACCTGTGGTCACTCATTTGATTTCTGTGCAAGATCTCCCAGGCACTATGAAGATGATAACAGAAGGACAAAGTGTTAAAAAATAAGTGCACTCGAAGTGAGAGCAAGTGTGAGCTTGACAAACACTGTGGGTGTGTATGGCTTGCATCTGAGCTTAAAATTAGATTCTAAAGGTGTAAGGGTGGGATCTGAATCATCAGTGAGAATAAAGGATGCACTGATCACTTTGATTAGAAAGGAGTGCCTAGTGAAGGTCATGGCAGTTGGAAGCAATCACAGATTCAAAAGCATACACAGGAAAACTTACAAATCTGAAGAACAGTGCTAAAATAATATTACTACAACAATATTACTATAACATAGAGAATTTAGTTTTAATGGATTCCTTTATCTGAGTTCTATACATGAAAATTAAAATAGAGTCTGTCTGGATAAAGCAGAGATTCTTCCATGGAGGAGACTGCTTATTGCAATAGTTAGAAGTGGCTCAGGATATTGCTGAGAAGAAATACCTATTTTAAACAAGGGTTCTCAATGACGATTTCAGCATTAAGGGTTAACCTATTTGCCACGGGGTTTGAATTGAAGTTTATTAACATTATTTTATTTCTGAGCTTTTAAAAAACATGCTAAATGTTAAAATGAGGGGTTTTGCAAATCCAGTGTAAGGAATAGAAATCTGGATTTGATCTGTTACAAGCAGGAAACAGGTAAAAGCAGAATTCCAGAATAGACGAGTTTGTACGCACATGCAAAGCCACATGGACTTGGACAGAGTTAACACAAGCACGAGGTAGGCACAAAGTGTAGTTTGTCCAAAGGCCAATGTTTCCAAAGAGACATATGTAAAATGTACACAGCTTTTGGGCTGTACCCAGAGCTCACTATAAGAGCGAAGCTTTAGCTTTAGGCAAGGATATACTTTATTTTCTTCTTTGCAATGCTTTAAGTTATATGTTGAAAATACTTGTTAGTGAACATATTCTGTGACCTTGGGGGAATCAATGACTATATTTTGTTCTGATGTCTATAGTAAGCCAGTCACAGCTGCAAATTTGTGTTATAAACAGTGATATATGACATAGCAACAAAGCCCTCATTTTTGAACTATCAGCTGATAATACTTCTAAATTACAGATAATGTTAAACAACAGCTTTAAGAATACTCCTAATTATAACTCACAGTTTTTCTGCTATGCATTGTCTAGTACATTAGATAAAGTCAGTTAAACTGAACAGAGTAGAAAGTTGAACAAAAGGCTGTTACTGAAGATAATATACCACCTAAACAAGTATTTTGTCCAAACATGAGTTTGGATTTTAACTAAGAGAAACAAGATTGCTTTTACTTCTTTCAGATTTGGAACAGTGGATGTTTCAAAAGTAAGGCTAATTAAAATATTAGTGAAATCCCTTATGTGTATTCAGTACTCCTCATTGAATTTTCCCTTCCTGAATTTACCCTAGCCCCCTTTGAAGGTATTGGGGCTTTGAGGTATCTATCATTTTACAAGCCACAATCTCCCGGAAGATCATCTCCCAGAACTAAATTCCTTTTTGCTCTTCAAAATATTAAGCGAGATTTACTTTTTTTTTTTTTTGTAAGTGTCCCTTGATTAGTGCTGGCTGCATCTGCCTTTTTATCTAAAGGTTTGTCGTTATTATTTAACGACATCACAGAAAGTGGATACTGTGTTCAGCTTCCTTGAAAGTTGCCCTAAACACAGAAGGTCTTTCCAAGAGGAGCACAGTCATTCCATGTAATTGGATCAGCTAGCAAGTGGTGGCTTTAACTGATTTAAGGAAGTATCTACACACTCGGTGTCTGAATTCATATAAGTTTTTACAACTCCACTACAGAAAGAATAAATTGGTGTGCCATATGCAGCAGTTAAACTCTCAAATGAAACAATGGACATGAGATTTTGTTTTTTTATTCTCTACTCTTTTCCTTTAATTCATAGCCAGGAACTAATGCTTACATTTAAGAAAAAAAAAAAAAAAGTCATAAATTAGTTTGCCTTGGCTGTAATTTATTTATAGTTATAAAATATTGAATGTATATGAGAATTGAGATTATCATGGTGTCTCAACTTGATAATACTCAGAAGCAGAACTAAATCCTAGCGTTATTTTATGAAACTTCTCGTATTTAAGTGTCCTAATCTAGAAGTACTGCAGATTTCTTAGGTCTTCAGTAACAATGGAGCATTTGATAACTGAACGCAAGTCTCAGAACAATCCTTGCCCTTGTCAGATACTATATGCTCTATAAGTGGGTGTTGTAGGTAAGTAAATTTCAGACAGTGCAGAAAAAGGCAGAATAGATAGTGAAACTGATTCAGTTTTAGAATTGCAATGTCATAATTTGCTTTCTGTAAGAAAAAAATATAGATAGTACTCTACATTATCTCAAGTCTCAAGGATGGATCTTTAAAAGATTCAAATTATTTGTGAATTATGATATAGGAGAAAAATTATAGAACTTGAATCTTACAGTATGAATGACATCTAGACAAAAATGGTGTCGCTCATTTCATAAAGTACAGTAACGGAAGGCTATGTGCTTACATTTAAATCTATTTCCCTGAAATACTCCTACCTTGTTTATATCCTAAATAGTGGTAATTGCTCTCACTGACGCAATACAAGCTCTATGTATTAGCATCTCCATTTTGGATGAATGAGCAGATAAATGCTATTTTCTCTATCCAAGTACTTTGCGCTTGTGATCCTTTCCCACCTATGTGAGGAAAAGTTATTTACTTCAACCTGTTGGAGAGAGTCCAGAGGAGGGCCACAAAAATGATCAGAGGGATGGAACACCTGTCCTGTGAGGACAGGCTGAGAGAGTTGGGGTTGTTCAGCCTGGAGAAGAGAAGACTCCAGGGAGACCTTACTGCAGCCTTCCAGTACTTAAAGGAGGCTTATAAGATGGTGACAGACTTTACTGGGACGTGTTGCAACAGCACAAGGGGTAATGATTTTAAACTGGAAGAGGGGAGATTCAGACTGTATATAAGGAAGAAATTTTTCACAGTGAGGATGCTGAAACACTGGCACAGGTTGCCCAGAGAGGTGGTAGATGCCACGTCCCTGGAAACATTCAAGGTCAGGTGGAACAGGGCTCTGAGCAACTTGGTCTAGTTGCAGATGTCCCTGCTCATGGCAGGGGGGTTGGACTAGATGACCTTTAAAGGTCCCTTCCAACCCAAAGATTCTATGATACAACAAATGTTTGTGTTGTAGAAATTTGAGATATTCATCAGCCAGTGCTTTGCAGAAAGAGAGCTTTTGGGGTTTGTTTTTTATTATTATTTTCCCATAGACAATTTAAGCTGGTGCCTGACTAAAACAAACAGACAGAGGAACATTTTTTACTTTTGTTACAAGATATTGTATGTAGGTTTAATAGTTTTGGGGAAAATTCTATCTCTATAAAATAGTTTCCAATTGTAACAGGTATGGCAGAACAAATTTATATGTATGTACAATCTCAATTAAATTTGCTGTAATTATTGAAGATAATTTTATCTCTGTGCAAATCCATTTGGCATACCTACAAGGGACAGGAAATGAATAGCATATGCACTTGTGTATCCTTCCTTTATAAATTCTTTAAATCATCTCCACAAAGTATCTTTCTAACTCTATTCCTGACATGTAATACATGCATGCTATCTGCCATCTGTGAAAAGAGCTTAAGAGAGTATTTTGGAAAATGCGGAAGTGAAAGTGTTGAAATTTTCATGGAAGTGGACTGGATTCAACATATGTCCTCTGTTTCTATTAACAGCTGTGTATTTTCCTACTAGTTGTGTACACAGGCTTACAGAGACTATGATTCATGAGAAGGGCAATCCCTGCACCCCCAAGACTTCTAAGCATTCTACACTAAAGTAAAAAGAATAGAAAATGCCAAATTCCATGTATCAGGTATTTTTAAATAACAGTCTGGTATGGTATTTTTAAAAACTATATCTGGCCTGGAATGTTTAAAAACTATTGTATCTATATAAAAGAGCACAGAAACCATGAATTTCATAGTACATTCAGTGTTATTTCTGAACTAAGAAAAACTTAAAGGTAGGTCTCCTAATTGTACTTGAAAAAGATGAAAAAGAAAGGGGACTCTAGCTATTATAAATGGAGAGTCTTCAATATATGACACAAGTGTAATGAAAACCAAAAAGACAGCTTTTTGCAAAACCAACTTTGTATGCTCAAAATACCTTACATATCTCATCACTATTAACTTATTTCATTCATCAAAACGTATAAAAGAGAAAGTATAACATTTTTTAAATCACCAGTATGGTAAAAAAAATCTCAAGAGCTAACACAGTTGTTCTTGTTTCTGAGAACTGGAATGAGTTTTTTGAAAGCCCTAGCACACAATGTCTTCCAGAAACCAGATAGCATATAAATAAATACCTCAGTAAATCCACCCATGGACTCTAACACAAACCCACTGAAACAGAGATAGACATTTGTCTGCTGCATATGGCTTAGGATTTTATAAAGCTCTTTCAAGTTCCATGAAGGTCACAGGCCACTTCAGGGTTTGTTTCAATTTTGAAACATATTCATAATAAACAAAAAAGACAAATAGGATGAAATGTGCGTGTACCACTGGAAAGGATTTGCCTGAGCAACACTGGGAAATGAAGAGCTAAGACAGAAAAGACCAGGAAAGGAAAGAGGGCTAATGATGGAGAGCCAGGCCATCCTCTCTCAAAATCTGAGTGGAGGCTCTAGGACAGTTACAGTAGTCAATATCCGAAAAGAAGTGGAACGTTTTCCAACAACAAATGTTAGAGAAATTTCCAACAACATTTAGATGGGTTTTGACCTGAAATTTAGGTTGCATGTGACTCAAGGAAGGCATTTATGGGCATGTAAAGTTGCCTAAATTTAGAGACTGAAAACTTGCAGACCAAATAATAGTAAAGAGCTCAATATCTCTCTAGGTAGGCAACAAATTTCAGTGTTTAATTTAGGTACAACTGAGACTGCAATCTATCCTATCATGTCTACCTTTAAAAGGTAAAGAGTGAATAGCTACAGAATTACAAATCTAAATTCAGTTTCTAGAACAATATAAGTACAAATAATAAACATGTTATAGGCAAATATCTAAAGTGTAATGATGTGATAAGAAATGGTCAAAATGGATTTTAAAGAGCAAATCCTACCAAAACAATCTGATTTCCTTCTTGGACAGGTAATAGGCCTTGAGGATTGCTATAAATATGAAGACTCCTGTAAAGATTTAGGTGCTGCCCTATGTGACATGGTCAGAAACAATCATGAAAATATGGACTTTCTATAAGGAGTCCACAAAAATGGGAAATTAGTGGAAAAAGAGTGTTCAAAACATAGTTAGTAAGTTCTCTTATTAAACTTAAGGGCTCTGTCCCTCGTAGAGAAAGGGTTACAAAAGAACTGTTATGAACTTGCATATATCATACTGTGGTGGAAAAGGCAAATGTTACAGTGGGTTTCTTAAACTGGACTGGTATCAATATGATGCATAGCATAATCCTTTTCTTCTAGTTTAGCAGTGGAAAGGCCTCACCTGGAGCAGTACAGAAAGTTTTGGACACAACAATTGAGGAAAGTTACGGCTCAATAAACAAGGTTGTGTTCATGCAAGACACCAGGGAATAACAGAGTGATCAGAGAATGATTTAAAGTTAAGAAAACATGATGAGGAAAATTCAAAAGAACCAAGTTCTTGTAGTTACTCACTAGGCAGCTGAGGAGATATGTCTTTACCTATATGAAGGGGTAGAAAGTATAGATACACCATGTTCCATGCTTATACATAGATGTGGTACTGCAAACACGAAGGATCTGTTGTCCATAACCAGGAGGACAAATCAAAAAGTTATGTATTATACTGCTACAAGGAAGATAAGGTTAGACTTTCTAAACATTTCATACTGTCTACAAATTTTCCTTTTTGTGATAGAGGACAAACACAGGTAACATCAACTGTTCTCACACTCAATGCAGACATCTCTTGAGTGACATCCGTCTACCTAGGACTGCTGTCAAAATTTGGCACAGTCATCCCATCCTTTCTTCCCTTTTTCCAGTCTTCTGGACTTCTACACATTTTCTGTAAGTTCTTACAAATAACTAATGACAGCTCTGAGATTTGCTTTAGCCACTCTCCTAACTAGCCTAAAATGAACTCATCTGTATCAGTACTTGAAAACATACTAGTAAGTCCCTAACCTGCTCTTTTCTGGCTCTACTCTGGTTTTACATAAATTTAAGGATGTAATAAAAGATTGACCAGCTTCAATCAGAAATAATTTATTTCATTTCTTTCAGTCAGCTTCAATCATCTATTTTGCTATTTGTAAAGCCAGTTCTGTGTGTGGAAACAAAGCAATATCCTGAAATCTGGGATGAAAAGACCACACATTGCTGCTCACTTTGTACTGGCATATCACTAAAAAAAGCCCAAAACAAACTGGAAACCAAGCAAAAAAAAAGATGTGTTTTAACCCAGCTTTTCATAGTGCTGGAACAGTGGATACCTGAAAGTTTTGTCTGGCTTTGGTTCATTTACAGATCTAGAAAACCACAATAGTCAGAAAGATAATTATAATGTGGTTCTTGGAAAAAATGGGAGATAGTTATTTGGGACCTACTTAGCAGATTAATTCTTTTTTATAAAGTGGATGATATCTCACACTAAAATGTAAAAGACACTGGAGAAAAGATTTTTTAAAAAGAACAAAGAAGATATGGATAATCTAGAAACAATTATGGTGACATGTTTTAAACTTGCAGTTTAGGAACTGGGTAAGGAAAGAAAAATGAAAATCTTGTTTCATTTAAATTGGTAAGGAAAGTACAAAACTAAAAGAAAAGTTTCAGTGCACCACTGGGAATCCTTTCATAGAGCTACAGCATGCATTGTAAGAGATCTATAAGGAAATAAGTGGTATAATCACTGCAGGAGAGGAAATTCATAGAAATGTGCAAAGGGGAAAAAAAATCACCTCTTTTAAAATAGTGCTAATTATTTTCATGCTGTTTTCTCCTTTGCTACTTTCAATATATGTTATACCTCTCTATCCCAAGTAAAATTAATACCAGTTACATTACTTCATCTAGTGTTCCAGTTTTCTATTCTACTTGCACATAAGACTTTATATTACACATATGTAAATATGTATTGATGACATGAAAACCCCAGCAAATACTCAGAACAGACTTTAGCTCCAAGACTGATTTATGGTAATTGTAACAGAAGTTTTGGCAAGAAACACCCACTTACATCATGTTTGAATTTGAACCAAAAAAATCTCACCAGTACTCTTAGATTATTATCTGGTGCCAGTCACTGGGATAACTATGCTGATCTCTGCAACCAATTTAATCACTGACTATAAGTCTCATGGAACTAAATAAATGGGAATTTTGAGTGAATTGCTCTGTATTTTAATCATCACTTACTATTTAAATGGTTAATGAGAAGTCAATTCCTCAAGGAGAAACTCAGTTTCATGCACGACTTCATTACACTTTCATTTTTTCTCACATACCAGAAATAAGACTGCTCTGCAAGTAGTCTGTTAATCACCTAAAACTAAACATTAATCCTGTTAACCTACTTCCAGTGTTTGAAGCTTGTTAAGTTATGTTAATGTCAGAGCAATAAAAAAACTCAGAAACCTTTTTGCACTCTCACAAATGTTTTATTCCTCAGAGAGCTAGTCATTGCTCTCAGAAAATAGTGTATTTGCAAAACAGAAGACTGCTTTCATTTGTGTGTTTCCAATACAGCTAAGCTTTCCCTACCCCCTTTCCTTTTTTCCTTTCAACTTTCAATAGGCTACCTTCCAAGAATCTAACAAGCACCAACCAAAATCAAGATCACTCCTAAACCGAAGCACATAGAACAGTCCCGAAAATCAATTTGTATTGTAACTTCAACTCATCTTTAGCAACCCAGACTAATGCAAATAAATGTTATCATTTTATATATGCAGAACTGTGTCAGTAGCATGCATTATGCTTTCAGTACAACTGTCAGGAATGTGAACAGTTTTTAATGTTTTTTAAAATTAGAAAGTTGTTTAATAATTTCTATTCATGAGTGTTCAAATAGGACAGGCCATATGAGACACAGAACTTGGGTGATAGTTATTTGTGAAATTTAAATTTGTTCTTTGGCTTTTTAAAATTCCCTCTCCCTGCACATTATTCATGAACTTCAGCATTTACTTAGAATTTGTCGTTATTTTTCCAAATAACTTGGCGAGCTGTAATTCGTTTGGAAGCAAGATGGAGAGCCTTTCTGTGTCTCATACTAACTTATGCCAGAGAAGACAATAGTGTATTCTAGAAATAACTTCAAGATTCCCATAGCAATGAAGGTTTGGAGTGTTCAGAACAGACTACATCCAACTCTGTGGAGTTTTTTTCTTTCATAAATGTTTCAACATATTTTGTTTTACTCTGAAACATAGGAAATTAAAATCCTTAATCATTTGCTAGAACCTTTCATTATGAATGGCATCACTGTAAATTTTACAATCCACCTCCTCAGTGCTTTTTCAAAAACTTAGACCATGTAAATATTTGTTATGTGTTGATTAGGCAGGGTACTAATGTCTGCTGTTGTTGCTCTTATTATTGTTCACTTTTGTCTGTCCATAGAAGTCAGAATAGCATAAAAGTGATATTAAAGACAAATTATGTATTTTCTTAGTATAGTAAATAGAAGAAAGCCAAATCTATTGTTATTTGACAGCAATCTCCAACTGAAATCTATGCTCTTCAGATAAGTAAATTTTGTTTTGTTCTGTTTTCAGAAGATTACACACTGTGCAAATATATTAAGATGGATTAAATGGACTTTTGAGGTGTGTTCACCAAGCCCACTAACTGAGCTTCACTTCTTGTCTTTCCCACAGGAGAACTGTCTTCAAGGCACTGGTTTAGCCATCTAATAATCCTGCTTCATGGACAAGAGCTATCGATGTGCCCATGATTTATTGTTACTGTAATTAAATTAAAAATTTATAATATTTATAATGAATAATAGAATCATAGGATGGTTTGGATCGGAAGGGACCTTTTAAGGTCATCTAGTCCATCCCTATCATCCCTACCATCAACAGGGACATCTTCAACTAGATCAGGTTGCTCAGAGCCCCATCCAACCTGACCTTGAATGTTTCCAGGGATGGGACATCCACCACCTCTCTGGGCAACCTGTGCCAGTGTCTCACCACCCTCATCATAAAGAATTTCTTTCTTATATCAAATCTAAATCTACCTTATTTCAGTTTAAAACCCTTGTTTTAAGCCTCTTGTCCTGTCACTACAGGCCTTGGTAAATAATCTCTCTATTTTTTAAAAGCCCCCTTTATATATAGAAAGACCTCAATAAGGCATCCCCAGAGCCTTCTCTTCTCCAGGCTAAATAACCCCAACTCTCTCAACCTTTCTTCAAAGGAGAGGTGTTCCATCCCCCTGACCATTTTCATGGTCCTCCTCTTGACCTGATCCAACAGTTCCATGTCTTTCTGGTACTGGGGACCTCAGACCTGGATGCAGTACTCCAGGTGAGGTTTCACAAGAGCAGAGAAGAGGACAAGAATCACCTCCCTCGACCTGCTGGCCATGCTTCTTTTTACGGAGCCCAGGATACAATTGGCTTTCTGGGCTCTGAGTGCATATTACTGGCTCATGTCCAATTTTTCATCCACCGGTAATCCTAAGTGCTTCTCAGGTATTTCTTTTTACCTACACGCAGTAACCATAATGATGGACAATGAAATATGGTCAGTTAATAAAAGGTTTTCTAATGCAAAATTGATTAATGAGATGCAGAACTTCAGCCCAGGTGAAAAGAGTAAGGTATGGGGAAGATGCACAGGAGACATATTTAGAAGTTTCAGAAAGGAAAAAATATTCTTCATGAAAATCAAGGCATTTCACTACATGATACATCCTAGAGTTTGGCAGTCTAGACACATGCTGGTAACTTTGGAAATCTGTTTTTGGCTAGAATGTAAAGAAATGAGCTACAGATTTCCTTATCTTTTCTGTTTGTTTTGAAAAAGACTGTAGCACTCAGTGCTAGCCAAGAGTGGTCTTGCTATTCAGTGGATTCAAAGAGTGATGTGGCACTGGAGAAAGACATCTGGCACAGATTGTGGAAATCCTTTTTTGGAAACTCAAAAAAAAGAAAAAAAAGGTTTATGTAATCCATGGGAAAGCTAATCTAACTGTGTGTACTTACTTTTTGTTTCTTAGCCAGCTTTCCTATTTCTGTTCTTATGCTTCTGACAAGATCTTGCAAAACTCCAGCATCCTACGGAAAATTTTACATGAGTCTCACTAAAAGTCATTCCTTCCAAGGCTCCATAAATCCACGGAACTTGTTTTGAACCTTAATACAAAGGATCCTTCTTAATCATTTTTAATTAACAAACTTTAGTAACCTCTTGTAAGAAAAGTTCCATCCACAAATACTCTCAGTTTTTGGTTCTAATTGGAACTACCTTTAGATTATGTGTTTCCACATCGATTTATCTTTTGAAAACTGAATGCCTACCATTGTGTGCATGGAGAAGAAGTTAGATATTGAGTTGTTACCTTCCAAGGAGCAGTAGCTGCAGGATAGAAACACATTGCTGACGGGAGGAAAATATGAACTACAATTAAAAATCAAGTTGTTTTACCCTTTTTCAGTATTCCTTGCTGAAATACCTGTGATGAGCAGAGGAATGGTAAAAAAGTAGCACTGTGCAATGCTGCTGCATCATTTGTAACAAAGCAACGAGATGTTAACTAATTTCATTTTACTTAAAGGCTACCAAAGCTTCTTCAGATCTTAAGTTCTCAACTGTACTTTGATAAAAATTACCACTGTGGAAAAATTTCTCAGTCTATTAATAAATCATCCTATATATATTAATTTGAAATTATTCTGGACTCCTTTTCATAATAATTTAAATAATTATACTACTTGTTTGGTTTCTCTACCTTGATTTTTTTCTCTTTACTCTTTTCCCCTTTCTATTTTCTTTTTCTCTTATATGATAATTTGCAGTATGATACACGTGGAACAAAAGTTGAATTTCCAATAGAGTTGACTCATTTCAAAGAGATAGCTCCATCTAGTGTCATAGTCAGGCACTGTTTTAAATTTGTATCAAACAAAATAGATCTAAGCAATTCTCACATCTAAAATAACTAAGACAAAGTATTGTCTCCTGCTGGAAGAACAAAAATATGAACAAATAGGTGTATGTGGTATCTGAAATATTATACAAAAGCAATCGTATAAAACATTTCTGCATATACAATCTTCTTGAAGGAGCTGAATTTGCATCATAGTATACTTTGTCTGCAGTTAATTATAGGCTTCTCTGACTACAAATGTTCTTTGCTGGTGCAGAACAGTCATCATCCATTCTTTAAGCCATCATATCCTATTTAGTTTAGGAATGCTTTAGGACTCTGAATATGTGTGGTGCAAAGAAATTGCTCTAATGTGTCCAGCAAGGACTCTGCTAAGTAGTAATACACTCTGCAAAAGAAAACAGACTTAGGAAACCTGGGTGGTGGAATTCTAATATAATTAAGCAATGTCAATCCGAAGTTTATTGTTTTCAAGCAGTCATTGGTTTTGAAGTGCTTACTTATAAATTAGCTGATGGTAGAATAATCTGCTTCCCTCACCTACTTATAAATTAGCTAACAGTAGAATAATTTGTTTGCCTCACTCTAGATTTTGCTAGGTTATTTGTTAAAAACCTTTACTAGTATAATTAATGATATTTGCCTGAGCATAAAAACAGTTGTATGAAAAACAAACCACCCGAAGACGAACGAACAGAAAAGCTGCAATCCATATACATTCTGAACTATTAGACCTGAGATCTGCGATGAAGTATGCAAGGAAGCTGCAACAAACCCCATATTACTTAACGTATTCATTAATTGTCTGGGGGGAAGAGATAAACAGCACTTTAATTAGGTTTGCAAACAATCTCAAACTAAAGAGAATGTGGAGCAGAACTAGGAACAGAAAACCAATGCAAAGGGAACAAGGAAATAATAGAAAAATGAAAGAATAAAAATGGAACCAAGAGTAACTAGATGAGCTTTAAAATATCAAGTAAATAATTTAAATGTGGGAATATAATCTTAAAATAACTAGCAAACAAAATTACTGTCAGGCTTAGTGATGTAACAGCAGTAACTAACATGAGATTAGTTACAGATAGGTTTGCAAATGAGAACAGAGAAGTCTTGCGTTAGGTCTCAGCCATACACAAAATATCAAGTCATGTATAAGAAATGGACTTATTTCTTTCCACAAAGCTGTGATGAGCTTGGATGTCACGCTCTGTTTAAAGTATTTAAGTTTTGACCCTCTCCAGTCAGGACAGCATCAGATTTTCTATGATCTCCAAAGGTCATTGAATAAAACACATGAATGATAATATCTTGAAAACTAACACAGTTGTCTCCAGGTGATTTCTTAGATTTCAATCAGTAAGATTGAAACCTCTTTCCACAGCTTTGGAAGAGTGCCATAAAACACAAATTTTAATTTTCTTTGAACTCAGACTTTATTTGTCAATCATTTGTTCCAGTAATGGTTTATGTTAAAAATTTTCATGTAAACTTTACCATTGGTATTTTATGCTAGAAAAGAGAAATATCCAGAAAATCTTTCAATAATAGAAAAACACTATAGAACTTACCAGTGTTGATATTTAGTTTCTTAATTGGATAAAGCTGTTGGTAGATGAATACAGCATGCAATCTTGGTGGATTTTCACTAATAACTGGGCATTGTGTCCATTGGAATCAAAAAAAAACAAACCCTCGGTTATTTTCAAAATCTTTTTCATCAACAAGCAGGTTTAGGTACTGAAATAATAAACAGGTACTGCCAGATCACCACAATATCTTCACAACCTTTGTTCCCAGATTTTTATACATTTTTAATATAAAAATGATAAAATTACACCCCTGTTAAATAATGTGGTATATATTTTTCTACGTTTTAAAGACTTTCACACATTAGAGTTGAAAAAATAGTAAAGAGTAGGAGCAACCTGGAACAGATTTTTGTGGAAAGATTATTGCTTAAGCATAAAAAAAGAAGTAATCATCATCTATATGAGTAGCTCACACGCGCACATATTAAATATATAGATTTACATATCTGCATCACCTTATCGCTCTCTACAACTGCCTGAAAGGAGGCTGTAGTGAGGTGGGTGTCGGTTTCTTCTCCCAAGTAACGAGCTATAGGACAAGAGGAAATGGCCTTAAGTTGCTCCAGGGGAGATTTAGATTGGATAGTAGGAAAAATTTCTTCACTGAAAGGGTTAGCAAGCGCTGGAACTGGCTGCCCAGGGAAGTGGCTAACTCACCATCCCTGGAGGTGTTTAAAAGACTGTAGATGTGGCACTTAGGGACATGGGTCAGTGGTGGACTTGGCATTTAGGGTTGGACTCAATGTTTTTAAGGGTCTTTTCCAATCTAAATGATTCTATGATTCTATGTCTTATGTTTTAATTAGGTAAACAGCTATATTTATATACTTGAATATTTTACGGTCATACAGAGAAGACTTACATGAAAAAAAACGTGACAAGATTTTGTTCACTTAGAGGCAGAAGTTGATTATTTCAAAACCTGCAGTTAAAGATGTCTAAAGGAAAGATCAGATTGAAAGTCAGGAAAGTGTACAGAAAATACACACCAGCCAATTGGGAGCTTTAAATCATGTATATTGATTGGTATTTTTGTAAGAGTAGAATTTCAGCCAGACAAAATCAATGTGTTGTGTTTAGCTTTATTCCAGAGAATCACATGATTTTAAGTTGAAGATGCCGAGAAATACAGAATCCACCTCTTCCTTTCCTAACATATTCAGTGGTTACCACATTCATGATATATGTTCATACATACTTATATACATTTCTGAATTTAATTTCTCTACTCTTAGATCCCAGACAATGACACTGTGATGTTTTTATCATCTAGATTAATATGTTTTTTCTATTTTCTTCTGATGACCACATTATCCAATGCATTCAGGACACCTCTCTACTTTCTCTTTGAAATATATAGACTGATCTAATCAGTCCCTTATCTCTCTAAGTTTTGCTTTCCTTTTTTTTTTTTTTGTCACAGTTTTGGTTTTACTTCACCATCAAATCACTTTAGCGGATTTTAGTGTGCCTTTCTTATTTTTCAATGTTTTGTTAGATATGTAAAAATCTTTTTGCTCATAGTTCTGGTGGCAAAAATGAATTGAAAATAACCAAAATATTGAAATAGCAGCGGAGTCAATGTGTGTTATGTGAATGCAACTGCATGCTAATGTATTTGGAAAAGGAATCTTTTGTTTTCATTAGGGTCCTTAGGGATGGCTCTGAAAACATCTGTTGTTTCTTTCTCTTCTGGGAAAATTTACAGTAACTTGTAATATGGTCGTGTAGTCTCTAAACCAAAATCTAATTTAGGTCATGAGTTTGTCAGAAAGTTTTTTGTAGAATGTTCAGAAAAACAGCTCTCTGCCTGTCTACCTCAAAACTGCTTGTGGATTTTACTGCCATAAGAAAATGTATTTTAATGGACTATAAAAAGATTTTTTAAACAACTCTAACTTAGTTCATTACAGAAAAGTGAGAGAAACTAGTTTTATGGTTTTAAATTACTTTGGTGTAATAAGAAGATAAAGTGTAGTTGTTATAGTAAATGTTCTCACTTTAAAAACCAAATAATTCAAATTTGCAAGATTTTTATATAGAAATTCTGCACTGATAAAGCAAATTACTTCTAAAGTACACTAAGATGATAAATGTTTGAAAACCTCTTACTTCTTCTAAAAACATGTCTACAAACTGTATTTTTAAAATGGGATAAGATATTAAAAATATTTAATTAATGTGCTTGTACTTTTTACAAAATACCAAAAGATTTTCTTTCTTCCTTCCAGTTAGGTGTCTGAACAATATTTTATTTATAATGATATTTTAGAAAAAAAAAGCCAAAATAATTGTACTTTATGAAAAAGAAAATCTTACATGTACTGGCAAAGTCTCTTTATAAGACTAAGTGCTAGGAAATGAAGAAAGAAATGGTAAAAAAACCCCAAACAAAACAAAACCCTAAAAAGATAGTTTCAGACCTGACAGATTCAGTTGTGTTATATTAGGAATCAACGCAGAAGATAAGATTTGTCCTTGGAATTTATCAATTAAAGCTACAACTTTGTGAAATACTTAACCAAGGGCCTAACTTGAAATATACTGACATTAGTACATCATAAGTAAATGAGGACACAAAATCAGGTTGTCAGTGCAGAACCCAAATAGAAATATGATGGATAGGTGATAAATATAAGTGGTATACAACTGAAAGAGGAAACGTGAAGCTTGGATTACAAGTCTTCTTGAATAAGTGATTTATAGTAAAGGAAGTATTCAGATCTGAATTAAAAATGTTCTGTGACAGGCTTCCAACATCTCAAACTATAGATGATAAATTAAACATTAAAAAGTGTTAGTTTTCAGAAAACTGTGCCAAAGAGAAAGATTCCTATCTGGTGTCCAAGTCAGGTCAAGGCCATTGTTCATTGATACAGAATGGCCACCAAGCCACTGCCCAAAACTTCAAAGGCACTGGAATATCAAAGATGTTTTGACATCTCCATTCTTTTGAGTGTCAGAGAGTCTGTGCTTTGAGGATGGGGATCCTGGGGAAGCTGTGCTGGTTTTACTTTTTCCCCTCTGATTTTCATAAACAATCCCGTCAGTGTGTGAAAAAAGATGCTGGGGTACAGTATGTATTATGTGTACAGTAATCACAACAATATTTTAATTTCCCATTTTGTACAAGTGATATGTAGGGAA
>NW_010559894.1:34429-78679 GCF_000687285.1 Phaethon lepturus
TCATTCACAGCTGAAACATTTTCTGACATCATTTGGAAAAGGTATAACTGTCTATTTCTGTGTTTGTGTAATGGTTACTAATATGGATTTTTCATCTTGATTTCATCATTTGAAAAACAGGTCTAGAGATGTGTAAACTGATTTTTCAATTAACTGATTTGTTCTTTTCAGCAGTTGACCCCAATTTTTCTGTTTAATTTAATCTGCAATGGGATATAAGAGGAAAAGAGGAAAGAGAGGAAGAAAGAGGAGGAAAGAAAGGAGACAAAACTGTTGAAGACACATTACTTTGACTACTTAATGAAATTTTGAAATCTATCTTTTATCATGTAGTGACACTGACCTTTTTCCTAGATACCGACTATAGAACTAGAACAATCCTGACCTGTCTCAAGAGTGGTTGAACTTTATTAAAAATAAATAATTGTGGAAGGACTACTCACGTCTGGTGGTTTTAAAGTAAACTGTCCATTTACCGAATATAATGAAGCATACAGATTCCAGTCCTTAATCTGTATTTAAACTAAATGGGGCATAGCTTACAGCAGAGGCCAGAACGCTTTTTACTGTGGTGTCTAGGGAGTTTTCTAAAGGAAAGAAAGATGCAGATTTACTCGAGAAGCTGAAGAGTTAACTGAATTTTGTTTCTAGAATACTGGGTGAATATGTTAACTACTAACATTTTCAGAAAAAGGGAAAACTGCTGTGTTCTTGTACTATTTTTTCAGCCAAAACTGTTCAATGAAGCTTAGTCAAATTGAAGGATTTTTTAAGAGACTGGTTTTTGAACGACAGGAATATATCTTTAACAAAGTGGATATCCCTGTAAAATTTTTAGCTCAAGCTATTTGTTACCTCTTCCTTGCTCACTTTTGGGGTCTGTAGTTTCGGAGTTTCTACAGTAAACAAAGTGAGCATTTTTTCTAACTCTTCATCACAAGCTCCTAAATCAAGAAAGTCTAGAGGGTATTATAAAACTTCAGAGGAATTAAATAAATAAATTGATTTCTGGATATGATAACTGGTGGAAAACTTGAATTTTATTTTCTTTGTGGGAATAATGGTACATGTCCATGTTTTGAAGGTCTGCAAAGTTGAGTAACTTACATGATTTCTGGGCCTGATATGAAGCCAATAGAAATACCGCTATGCCGTGCCATGGGAGCTGCTATTGTATTCTTGACCATGGAGGAGCGAGTGATCCACAGCACAGCTAACCGGAGCGGGCAGAGGCTGTGCTGTGCGGTGCCATGCTGAGCTGTGCTGCACGTACAGCATGGCCTTCAGGCCTGTGTTGTGCTGCACAGGTCTCCCGGACACAGGTTAAACTCAGCCAGCTCCTTGTAACAGAGGAGACTGCAGGCAGCTCCCGCTCAGTGCTGGCAATTACACCTCCTTACACCACATTTATCTAAAAGTGAGAAGATTGTTTCTCTTTTAGACTGCAGAAATGTTGCTTCTTTGTAAAAAGCTTGAAAGACCAAGAGGGGAGAATCTCTGCAACGGCTGTGGTCTGCACTTGATTTGGAGTGGACTCTTGCATCAATGTCTTTCCCTGAGAGAAAAGTTATCTTCAATTTGGATGTTGATCTACAATCATGAATATATTGAAACATATAGCACTATGTTGCTGTTATTTCATTGAATAAATATATAATATAGTCAAATATATTACAGAAATATTTTTTTAAAGGAGCAAATGATAGAAATATGTGGTAGAGAAGACAGATAATAGATAATGTCAATAGAACATTATAGACAGATAATAGAATAATGTCTAATTCTATTACCCCACACATTTCACGAAAGGACGATCTTTTTATGAAGACATTTTAGGGTTGAGAGAAATTTGACAAAAAAAGTATTTCTATACCTACATGGGCCCCAAAGAATATTTATTATAGTTCCACAAAGAATATTTATTATAGTTCTTTATTTTCTCTCCTGTTAGAAATCCAGTAATCCTCTAGAATTTTACTTGACTTCATACTAAATTGGTAATGTACTAATGGAAACTGCTTTTGACTTCCACAAGTTTTGGAACAACCTCAAATAAGTGCATATTTCTCTGAAGTGCGTACAAAAATGGATAAAAGGTCAAATGTGCAAATTCCTTAAGAAAAAGAAATTCCCTAAGTAGGGGAAGTGTTATTAGTAAGTAGGAAGGATAAGAACATACACACTTCTGGTCACAGTTTAAAGTTTCTTTTCAAGTGGCATTGCCAAGATTAAAGCTCTATAATTAAATTCCTATTTGACAAAGACGTCAATTAGTTTACTTAGTGGTTTTACGATTTAATTGATGACTAAGACAACAGCTTATTTAAAGCTTGAGCCGTTTTTATGGTAAGGTATACTTTAGATTACTAACTTTTCATTCCACTGGGACCACCCTGTTGTAAAAGGGCAATTCACTGTAAGACTTCTTTATGTTAAAACCTTCTCTCCCATCATATCATCTGTTTATAACTCAATCATGTGTTCACCACACAACACTTTTAAAAGTAGCTGGTTTCTTCTCTTTTTTTTTTTTCCACCCTCTTTCTCCAGTTTTGATCTCACTGAACACTGTTTGAAGCAAAATTTACCAACATATATTGGTATCAGAAGAGAGCAATAACTTCCTGCCCCTGTAATTACTCCTTGAAAAGTGCCACTTCAATAAAATGTACAGAAACACAGACAAATAAGGACTTAACAAGCAGCCAACTTAAGACATCGTTCTTTTTCAGGCAGTCATGTGGTATGGTTGCTCTCCGTTCTTCTCTTTACTGTTTATTGGTAAGAGTAATACTATATAAACAAACACAGAAAGATTTTTTATTTCCTAGAAAACTATAGCTGCATATTTAGTTTTCAATATTTGAGAGCCAGGTTTCACTCTCCATCTTCTGATGAGCCAGCGAAGAGTTTGCAGGTAAGGGTCACAGATATCAAGGCTACTTCAAGCCTATGGCCCGTTTAGTTCAGCATCATCTGCTGCAGTGACACTTCAGGAAGAGTGTAAGAATCTCCCACTTCAAACTGCCACTTTGTGGCTGTTACTGCAGTAATCTAATGTCCAGCTTTAGGAACAGCAGCTTTAGGAAATACCCTGGGTAATCCTATGAATTATGGCTGCACCTCTCCACTATTCTGACGCTGATGTCTCTGCTTTTCACCAAGCAGAATCCAGGAGGTAACTCAAATGGAAAGAAGTGGATATCTTTTCCTTCAGCTACCAGAATCAGGGAGGTAACTCAAATGGAAAGCGATAGATTTCTTTTCCTTCAATTAATGGCTATCATCACAACTGGTTCACCACTCTGGCTCACTTCAAGGCAGCATGAATAGTAGGAAGGAACGAGAAGATACTTATCTAGAGATAGAAGGTATTCTGGCTTTTATAAGATTTGTTTTGGAATATGTCATGACTTGAAGCTCCCTTGCAGGTATACTGAAGGTTGGTTTAGATATTTCCAGAAAGATACATCAACTTCAAAAATATTCTTGACTCTTTCATTTCAGCTAGAAAGAATGAATTCTCAGACTCCCCTTGCCAGGGAATCGCAAAAATGTTCCATTTGATTTCCAAGAATCAGAAATTTTCATGAGGTGCCATTTTTAAACTCTTTTTCGTGTATATAAATTATCTGCAATAGACTCTGAATTTAACTAATTAAATTATTATTCACACCTTTGTAAACTTCTTATGAACATTACTTGTGATTATTTGTATTTGCTTTGTCTATCTTTCCTATTCAACTGCTTTGAAAAAGGAATGAGAGAAAGAAAGGAATAAGAGTACTCAAAAACTGGAAAATTATTCAGGCGTCATAAAATGTTTTTCTATTGTTTAGTTCAGTCTGTCTGTGATTTTCTCTGTAAAATTCAAAAACATTCCTACCCACTCTAACCTACTCGTAGTACCATGTTGAATATGTGTATGGAAGGAATGCAACAGAAAATCTTTTATTTTTTGGAGGTACCATATATTTGCCAAGATAAATCATCTTACATTTTGAATTGAAAGCTGTGTGGGAATGGACATGTCAGTGTTGATGACATTTTCACATTTTCACTCCAGAATTTCACAGTTCTATTCATGAGGACTCCCAGTGACATTTTAAGAAGCTGAACAGAACTATGAATTAAAGACCAAATACTTATTTGATTTTTTCCTTCATTGCTTAATTAAGGTTCATTCTCTTTAACTGAGTCCCTCAGCTAAACCTTGCAGACTTTCAAAGATTATTGGAGTGCTTTGGAACATAGAGCAAAAATATTCTGAGCAAATCCACCCATATGAAAGAAAATCTCTGTTCTGTGTCTCTTGAAACATTATTTGATTACTCAGAGTTGGTGGCATGAAAGAGATACCAGGACTTCTTTTGTTGGAAGCAACAGCATACAATGTCTTCAACAGCAAACCTTTTGTTTCTCACTAAGCTTATTTCCATTCTCATGTGACAGGTGAAGAAATGACTGCTTTACACATTTTTAATTTTCATGTTAAAAATGTTCTGAAGATAAGTGCTGCATTGTCTATCTAAAAAATGCACAACACACAGGTACTAATAACTACACCAGACATCAGAAATGTAAGCTGATTTTTGATAAACAGAAAACTTAATGAAATACACTTACCTGATTTGTTACAGCATTGCAGAAATGTGAAATAAAGTGGATTTTCTTTCTAAATGGTGCCTCTTACTTTTAGATACATTTTCTGAGTTTTTCATAATCCCTATCAAATGAGCACTAGAGATCTTCTTTGTGACTAGGGAGTTTCTTTCTTTCATACAGATAATTTTTCTCAGGTTAAGGTCTTTTGTTTACTTAGAAAAGGTCACTTCTCTAACTGCAGTAACTCAGTAATCCTACAGCAATCGTATAGCTCCAGCATTTTGCTCTGTATGTGAATTTACTCAAGGTGTGAGAAAATTCTTATTATCTCTTCACACAAATCCAGAACAAAAAGGCATGATGTAAGTTTGCTTTGGATAAAGCCCACAGGTAAAAGAGAACATAAGTTCTGATTTCTCAAATGCATATTCCTCAGGTAGTTGCTGTAGATGAACAATTGCTGCAGATAAAGAGCCAAAACCGAACCTTAGTCCATATCTGGCCAAAGGTGCAAATTTAAAACTGTTTTGTGACTATTTTGTGTTCAGTTGCTGAAAAAAATTCATCCAAACAGAGTCAAAAGATATGGAGAAATAAGTTCCAATGTGAAGACCAAGATAAATCAGTCACTTTTAACTTTATTTGACTCTAGAATTAGGAATTTTAGTTTAGACATTCCAGTGCAGGTATCTAGGTGTTTAAGATCTCATTATCATCAGCTGAGACGTACTCAATTCAGTCAATAGTGCCAAGGGTGGTACCAATTTAAATAGGTGTTTGATTTTGGTAAATTTAACAGTTATTTTCTTTTTTAAAAAGTTTACAGAGAAATAAAACATTGTTTAGATGAAATGCAGAAAGTAACTCCCATCAGTTACATATCCAAAGATCATTTCTCAATGGGAACTAAGCCATATGTGCAGGCAAATTTAGCTTTGGCCTTTGTGATTGAGAAAATTCTAATTTTATGAACTTTCATAGCATTTCGTGGAACTATATTATATGGAAACAATATTTGTTTATTTTAGCATCATCTCATAGGTTTACTCAGATACTGAATTATTGTGTGCTCCAAGTTCTAGTTAAAACAGTAATAAAATTTCAAAAGGTATAATTCTCTTTCTAGAAAATTAATATCAGACTTTGAAGAAAAACTGAGATTATTTTTCCTGTAGAATTGTGTCCAAGTATTATTATTAAAGAATAAAACACAAGCCTGTATCCAGGCTACAAGCAAACAAGGACAAATTACTTCCTTATATATGTTACTTCAGGTGGTATTTTATATAAGCACAAATTCTGCTCAAAAAAAAAAGGAGGTAAAAGTGATCATTTCTCTGCTGGTCAGTAAGGGTTTCATGTACCCTAATTATACAATAAACATTAGTCACTCACAGGATGTTACTTCCATTAAAAAACTGGGAGTTTTTTTCTGTACTGTATGTGCTTTTTAGACTTACTATCCAGACATAATTAGGGCTTTGAAATCATCAAGCCAATTTCATGCAATTTTGGAGGCTATTTCTCTCCATTTACTTTCTTTAAAAGCCAAAGTGCTCAGTTAGATACATTTAATCTGTTTTCTTAATGTATCACATGGAAATCCTGTATTTTGTGCATATTAAACCAACCAGTATTACATACTAGCAGAATACAGAACAAAGCTGCTATTTCCTACTGCAAGAGGAAAAAAAAGGCATCTCAAAAAATAAAAAAAAATACTTATTTGTTACAGGAGGTGTATCTTATCGAATTCAGAAATGGTCTAAGTCTAGGACATTAATTATCTAATCATCTAGGACATTAAGATTATTAATTATAGGGACTGCAAACTCACAGTGGACATATTTCAGTATTTGTGATGTTGTGATCTGTTCAGATATCAACTACTTATTTAAACTCATCATACATTGCAGAATTATCCATCTATAGTATGTATTCCCTAAAAAAAAGATAACTGATCCTAAAGTAACTAAAAACGACTTTTGAAAGGCCAGGTGTTCTCTGTTGTATCAGAACATCATGACAATGACATATTTTGTTTTCTGACAGGTTCTAGTTCTTCCAAATTATTGTACGGCAGGGATTGCTGATGACGAATTTACCCATTTTTACATTTCCAGCTATGGAAGAGAAGTACAAAGAAAGGTCAAAAACTAAGAGAAGGGGAAAGAAGGGGAATTTGAGGTAACAAAAAATTGTTATTAAAACTATGACTTTTGAAAGGCTGTTACTATTTTCCCCAGCCTTACTTATGCATCTGTGCTTTGCAGTGGGATGGACCTCATTCTTGTATGGTGTAGCACTCCTGAGCATGCATGCTTGTGAGAGGTTTAATATCTCTGTGACTTCTGCTCTTCTCAAGTCACAGTGATGCCTCCACTATTGCTCTTAGGTTCACATATGGAACAGAAATCCCCAGAGTCCCTTCATATCCTCCATCAGTGAGGAGGATAACCACAAAGTTCTTTATGAGCCTACACTAAAATAAATGTATAACTAAACCCTTGTAATGAAGTCATATATCATGGTCTGAGGTATTGTCCAATAATATCCAAGACACTGTTTTGTTATCCACCCATGCTAACATAATAAATAGAAACTTTCCAAATCATTCTACAGTAAGTCCTTGCTGGGGCCCTGAGAGCACGCATAGGCTCAGCTCTCTGGATTGACCTTAAGATCCCAGGTACTCTTTGGTCCAGGAGGCCTACTGATGCTCAGGGCTGGGCCTGCCTGAGCTGCATCGCAGATGTAACTGGTTCCAGTCCTGACATCTGCTAATCCCAAATTTCCATCAGGTTTTACTGAACTGACCTTTTATCTTTCTCTGAGGTTACCTTGCCTTTGCCTGATGACACTCGCTTGTCAATGGGACCTGTTGCCTCCACTCCCTTGCTCTGCTCTCCTGTGCCCTGGTCAGGACCATTACTACCCAGCTGTGCTGGGGGCACCCTTGGCTGCCAGCTCACCTTCCTTGTGGAGTAGCTTCACTCTTGCAGCTCCTGACAGTCCCCAGGTAAATGAGTCCATGTCTTGATGATACCTACCAGTACACATTCATAACCACAAAAATAACCTTGAAATATACAGAAAAATATACCTATTTTATATGCAGAAATAGGGAAAAGACTGCATAAGCAAACTGGGAATATCTCTTCTTGCTTCACTTACTAAAAGCACCAACTTCAGTGACTTCACACTTCCATACCAACAATACATTTTGAAAATTTCAGTTTAAGAATGCAAATAGTGTTAGCTGTGGTTGGCATGGTTTTGTGTCTGACTTTTGAACAAGAAATGGTACAGAGACTATTAATGGCCTTTAGACGTGGTAGGCTGTTGTAAATTTGTAAGGTGACAATGATGTTTTTACTATTACTCTTGCCTGGATTCATACCACTGTCTTAGTAGTGGTATACAATTCTTTAAAAAAAAGGGAAAAATCTCTATGTCCTGGAGCCAACCATTTTGCCACTTGGGGTTTCCTTTGGTTTTACTAATATAACTTATTTGACAGGTTTTCATGTGTCACCCAGGTTTCTGCCAAATGTGGTGTTTGGTGTATCCTGCTTGTCGCTCACTTCATTTTTAGCAGAGTTTAAGTTATTTGCAAGGAAGAGTGCTGGAAAAGGAAACAGCTGAGGCATTGTGCAGTCAGCCAGGAAGAACGGATAGTGGAGTCCCTTATCTGCCTCCTTATTCTCCATACTTGGTTTTGTGATACACAGTGCAGAAGTGAAGTAAGAATTGAGTTACAGCTGCAGAAACACCAACAAAAAGTTAATTTATGATATTAAATACACATAATTACTATATTCTCATGGAATACCTTATCTGACATAACATCAGGCAAATTATTTATTGGGAGCAGTAGAAGAAAGGACTCTTTAGAATAAGGTTACTATTTTAAGACCTGTAGAAGAGTGGAAATCCAGCTTCTCTGCCTTCAGATGTTGTATCCATACCACATGGTTCTACGTTTCCCTCTCTGTTTTGGGTTTCTAGTTTTGGTGGTTTGGGGTGGTTTGGAGGGGTGGGGCGCTGGGGTGGCTGGTGCTTTCTGATATGGAGGCTTCTGTTCCTCTTTCGCTTTTAGCTGTAGTCTCGTTGGAGAGTTAAATCCTTACCTATACACAGAGCTCCGAAGCTGACCCACACAGAAACAAGAGTTAATTTAATTCATCTAGGCGATACCCCTGTATTAACTTTCACCTACTTTTGTTGATCTTTTCTTTCTTGTTTTTCTCTGTGGTTTTTTGTCCCCTATGCCATTCCACAATGCTGCCTCTGTTAGAGCTCACAGGAAAATAAGACAGACCTGCTGGATGCACTGATGCCAAGGAAATGGTTTCCTTAGCAACAAAAACAAGGTGAAAGCTTCCAGATTTTTTTTGCTAATCAATGTAACTTCTATTCCCAGCTATAGACAAAGAAAAGGTGAAGAAATGGATCCATGAACAACCCTGTTATCACATCTTCTCATATATCCCAAAAAGCTATATATCAATGTTACTAATACAAATTTCCATATTTTAAAAGTATTTTAAATAAGAATTCTCATCACTGAAAATAGTTTTAAAATTAATTTTTACCACTTTGCGACTGAAAAGCTAACAAACCAATAAGAAATAAGTACACACATGCAGCACTCCATTCACGTTCTGTCCAAATTGCCACGAGAAAGAAGAGGCCCACAGATAAGGACTATTTTGTGCTCTATGACTAGGAACTAATGCAGTTTCTAGTATCAAGATGGCTTATAATTTTCACACTAATTATGACAAATGTTGTTTGTTTAAGGTAAAAAAAAAAAGACAAGTGATTTGTCCATTTGACAGGATTTGGAAGTGACTATATTCTTAGAACTTGTGGGGGAGGTATTCCTGTCCCATTCCTTTCACAAAGACCACTGATGACAGTTATGAGTCCTGAATATGTTTCCAAAAGGACAAAAGTTAAAGTTAATGGTTGGACTGGATGACCTTTAAAGGTTCCTTCCAACCCAAAGATTCTATGATGCTATAATAATGAAAATTATTTTTTCAGCAAAACTGTAAGATTTATGCATAAAACTAATCATAATTTTTCTTCCTAAAATGCTTGCTTACCATATGCGCTTTATAACAGGAAAACGATCCCTAAAAATGACAACTTGTTAGTTCATTTTCACAAGATTCCATTAAAATGTAGCTGCTCTACTCTGCTGCTGAAGCTGAATTTGAGAGCTGTTCAAGAGCAATGCTCATTTTCTTCCTCACTCAAGTTCTGTCAAAATAATATTTCCTTAACTCATTGCTGGGGTGTACCACAAATAAGGTAGCCTGTTTTCAAGGCAGCAAGGTGCAATATTTTTTCTCATACAATTTGCTGATTACATACTAGATATGAAACACAAAGATCATTTCTACATTTCCTATAAAGAGTTTAATCCTCTGATAGAAAGGCTCATCTAATATGGATACTCTGAAGTGCTGTGTTTTATGTGCTGTGTTGTGGAATGTAGAGATGACGTGAATTTGAGGAGAAGATACCAAAAATACCTTTGAAAAGGGAAAAGGAAAAGTACCATTCAGATCTATTGGTATCCACACCCCTCAAAAAAATGAAATCTGGGAACTGAACACTTAAAAATTAAGTCGTAAATATTATTGAGGTCTAGTTTTTCTGCCTAATTAAAATTCTGCACAAATTTAAATAAATTCAACAATTTTAACATTATTGAGTTAAAAACTGCATAGATTCAAAATGTATTCTTGGAAATAAGATCCTTAGGTCCTGTTTACTGCCCCTGGTTGAGATACGAGATTTTGTTAAGAGTTGCAATGGATATATTTTAGCTAGAAACTTAGTCCTGTATTTTTTGAGAGTATACAATGACAATATACTGAAAAATTTTACAATTTCAGTAGTGCTTGCAGAATTCCCTCTTTGTTACAGATTTTTATTTCTTCCGTAATTTGGATTACAATTCTTCTGCTCAGGTCCCACTCAACAAAATCTGCATGGAAATCAAGAATCTTATACAAAGAAGTTAAGCAAAGTGCATAACAGAATGTTTATCAGTATTTGCCATTGCAAGTAGTTATGAAATCAATGTACCTTCCTCACACACTTAGTATGGGAATTACCTGGAATGTCTCAGGATATTTTTGAGGATATTAGCATTCTAGTTCAGATCAGTGTGTTTCTAAAGTGAATCTGCTGGGTATTGCTGCCTCTTGTGCCTTGGACTCACATCCTGAAGTGTTCTCAATATGATTAGTGGATTCCTTCCACATTAAATTAAAGAAGATACCTTTCAGCACCACATCTGATGTGCTCCAATTAGTAATAAACTTACAGCCTACTAGTCTAGGGCTAGGCTAGAGCTAATCTGAATACAAAATACACTAAAGATCCACTCCTACTGTGTTGCATTGCTTGCTAATGTATACAATGTGATATGAGAGTACATGTTGATTTTGCAATGGTAAAATCCATGCATATCATCAAGGGGCGAAGTATAATATCATCTCATTTTATTGACACCATCAGACTGTATATGAGATACTGAGGGAAAAGTGAATCAAGCCACACAAAAATTGTCCAGGACGCTGTAATGACTGTTCATTGGAGTCTTCAGCTTTGTATGTAAACTGATTTCAGTCGTCAGTATTGAGAATCTGATCTCAGACTCTAAAACCTAGAAAAACAGTTTTAAATATGTTCATTAAACTGCCTTCTCACATCACTCTTACATTTGTATCTGGATTTAATCGGAGGACATTATGCCGTTGTTATTTTTTTATACTAACACCTAGAAACCCTGAAAGCTTCAATAGGAATGAGACCTACTAACTAGGTGTAAAATATGAACAGAATAGGTAAAAAAAAAAAAAAAATAAGAAGAAGAGAAAAAAAGAGTCATAAGCAAGCATTGTAGTAAGAGGACAACAGGTATCAATGAATCAGTGAATCAATGCCTAGCCACATTAAAAGAATGTGTTAGAGAATGAGTCTGGACCTGGAGAAAGTACATTAGAAGTACAACAGCACTCTTTCTTAGCTCACTCTGTGTGATTCTGTGAGTGTCAGAGCTGCTAAATTGGATCAAAGTACAGCCAGACCATGCTTTGTTTGCCCAGAGGTTCGCTTGGTCTCACAGAGCAGTTCTCTAATACCCTTTACTTATGACTGTATGGCCTGGTATTATGAAGTCATTACTGTTACAGAACTTTGGTAACATTTCATTTACTGGCCCACTTTCAAAGACACAAAAGAAATGCTAATAAGACAAATAACCAAATTTTTTACAGGTGAAAAAGAATATATTTACAGAAAATTCAGGCATATAATACCCCTTTATAACCCAAATGCAGGTTATATTCCATGATGAAGAACAGACATGAGTTTGTTGTTTGGAAGTAGATATGTCTAGATAGAAGTTAGAAATGTCTTTATATCAACATTATAGGCTTTGAAAAAAGCTATAGTGTCTGTTCCTTACAAAAGGCTGCATTGATTGTTGCATTTCACCTGCATCAGGATCATTTCTTCTCTATAAAGCTATATGTTCTGGAGTTTGCTGATACTAAGAACATGAATGTCAAGAACTGGGCTGCTGTCAGAATCCTGCATTCCCTCCTGTTCCTGTACACACAGACCAGCTGAGAGTCTGTCAAGGTATAATTAGATCCCAGAGAGGGGAAAAGTCTATTTTTGCTAAAAAGAGTACCTTCAAAAATGAGGTAATTCTAGGACTAAGGTTTCAGTACAGAAGTGATGATTCCTCAAGTTCATTTGTTTTAAATCAAAACCTCCTCTAAGAAAATCTAGTGTGTTTTATCTTTTGCACTAATAAGAGGAACTTTCAAATTATCCTGGAAGTTTTGATGCACATCCTATCACGTAAGTTAGAGAACTGTATGTACTATATCTATGATAACCTAGCTACAAGTTTGTTTGTCAGGTACTCCTCGATTAACATCATGAAATGTTGTCTCTAAACCCGTCTCATTTGTAATGCTTCAAATAGTAGGCTCATCACAGATGTGTGTTTTAAAAAGATTTGGGATTGTCCTGAACCATTTCTCATGCAAACAGTGAAACAAAACAAAAAAGACCAAATGAGAACAAAAAACCCTCAAGTGTCTGAACCTGAGGCTACATTTTTCCCTGTTTTGTTTTTTTTTTTGTTTAGAAGACTGCCTACTTCTGAAAGTGTTATATGCTTTTCAAGAGATGATACTGAGTATATCACTAATTGTGGTTGGGTATTCTCAAAGCTGATTAGCATTGTTTCATTTTGAATAATTGATTCCTTGTTGAGAAAGTTCCCGAGGGGATACTGTTTTGAGCGGCTATTGAAGCCAAGAGAAAGTGCTTAGCCTGTATAGATTTTCAAAGAGTGGCAAAGGTGACATGGAAGACATGTACACAAGAGTAAGAGAAAGATACAGAGGACTTACTAAGGGAAATGTCACAAGAGCAACACAGATAACAGAAAAGGAAAAGTACAGAGATGGAATTAGATACCGTCTTACAGGTAGCTTCCAGTACAGCAAAGCACATTGCACAGAAAAATTTGAGCTTATGTTGCCATAGTGAGGGAGCACAGTGATATAGCATACTAAACATACAAGGCATGATTTTAACCTGTCTTGTTACATTCGTGTAAATAAATCGTAGGACCAGGTCAGGTACAGCAGTGGTGGCTTTTCTGACAGCCAAATCTACTCTTCCTGTTTTCTTCAAAAAGTAAAAATATGTTAAACTCTTCAGGAGGATATTATTACTCTTCAAAAACGTACTTTTGATTTTGATAGTGCATGACTAAATGAATAATAACAGTCTGACAAGCCTTTGTCAGAATTTAATTGAGTAAGTGTTGATTGATCATTACATTTAATAACTTTAAGATACTGGCAGCTTTGTACTGGGAGAAAAAATAGAGGCTAATCTTCCATAAACAAGCTTTCCTTTTCTGCAGAAAGGGAGTCTTTACTTAGATTTGTTTTAAATTTTTATAATTTATATTGTGTTTTCAGGCCGTCGTCTGCGTGACTGTTTTTTGTAAGTCGCTAGATGGTGCTGTGTTCCAGCGCGTAGGAGGCGCGCAGCTCAGCATCGGTCTGACAAAACCCCTGTAAGCCATGCAGATGTGGGCTGCTAGCTGAAGTGGTCAGCATATTCTGCTGTTATGAGGACATCAAATCATCTACGAGTCTGCATTTAGGTGCCTATTTTAAAAACAGTGGCTTGAGTTTGGAGTTTGCATTTTACAGACAAAAACTCAGGCTTAAGAAATCAGTCCAGTTTTTCAAGCATGAGGATCCCTTCTGTTTTGCCAGTGCAGCTCTGAGTTTTCCCTTAGCTGTAGAAGCTGTCTGAAGCTTTAGCCCTTTGAGCTTACTGTATGCTATGTGCATACAAAGTTATTGTTTTCCTCTTGGTCTCATGATGACAGTGATTGTGAATGTATTGCTAAGTAATAATCTTCCTGAGAAACTGTGGAGCTACCCTCAGTGACAGAGTCCAAGTAGTGCATGCAGCTGCTTTCTTTTGGAGGGAATTTATTTGTGGAGTGTGTTGTCATTACCAGAAATATAGGGTTCAGCTCAGCAAAACACTGACCCATGGACCTAAATGTCTTGCTAAATCAAAACCGTTAGAGAGAAAGAGGAGTGAGTGAACATCAGAACAAGGTGTTCTGTTACCCCTCATTGAGTGTGCTTTTATCTCTTTCCAGTCATGTGGCAAACAGCTACTAAGAAATTTATAGCTAAACAAACTTTTCATTTTCTGACTGAAAACTCTTTGACCAGTCTGCTTTCAGCCCAACTGCATAGTACAAATATTTGGGATATGACCTCTCTTAGAGCCTTTTATATAATGGTCAACTCTTTTCATTATGTTTTATCTGAAAGTATTTTTGACATGGTTCACATGAAGCAAACTTGCTGGCAAGATATGTGGCTTGGCAGGGCTATGAAGGCCACATCTACACTATTCTGTTAAAAGGCCCCAAACACCTGATACTAATTTCCCTAGCTATCCACACCATTTAAATTTTGACAAAAACCTGGGGTTGCTTGGTTCCAAAGCATTGCAGCCATCTTTCTTCAGAGATTATTTATCGGAGTATTCACTATCTGCGCAATATGGTTAGCCTTGAAGACCAGTGGAAGATTGTGGTGAAAAAGATAAAGGGCATATATGCTCAGGACAAGGTAGAAGCAACTGTTTTCATGAGACAGAAGAGGAAACTTTTGAGAGTAAAAAGAAAAATGCTGCAAGTGGTCCTCATCAAAGAAGTTATTGTTACAACATATGACTGTAGGTGACCACAAGGAACCACTGCTTACAAGGAAGAGAAAGGGAAGTGAAAGGCAACAGTGAAACAGCTGGCACATGTGCTCACCTGTGGCTGATGAGAACCTTTTTTCACTTTTACATGACCAGTAAGCAGAAAGCGTCTTGTGACTGACTGACTATGGTTGAACAAAGATCACTACCCAAAGTCAGAAAGCTAGGGTTACAAGAGTTTGAGATCACTGAAATTCCATCTTCAGACGGGACTCCCTTGACCCCTTTCATTGTTTATTTCACAGTCAGACCTCTTAGCATCAGATGACCATAGGATGAGAAACCATAAGTCAGCTGTAGCCAGATTTCTTTTACCTAGGGCAGTGGGCCATAAGTCCTTACCTGAAGTTTATGATTTCTCAAAAACTAGATAAGGAAGAATAAATTACACCTCCCTCCTGTTCAGAAATGCACCCTTGAAAGAAGGAGCACAGCTGTTTCCTTTGTCCCAAGCAGAACACACCATCCAGCTTACTTAGCGTCCTGTGTTTTGTCCATAGAACCTCTTCAGAATGAAAGTAGAGAGGACTTGGTATGAACATCCTAATGTCGTAAATGAGCTAGGAATTACTTCAGCCTGTCCTTGGAGAATGTCCCAAGGACAGACAATGACTAGACAGGCTGCTGTACCAGGGATAGTGGGACTTCTGTGAAGAATGTTGCCTTTCTTGATCATTTCTAAAATGATCCTGTTGGCAGGATCCTATTGTAAAATAGCAAATAGCTCAACCAAAATCATTATGTTGCTGCTTCCTAGGGTACTACGAAGACCCATTGTCTACTCTCACACCGATATACTCTTACAATGACCTCTTCTTATAATGTGTTGCTGTAGTGAGACAAGTGTGGATACATAAAGGTAGTAATATCATCACTACCATCATATCTGTTATCTCATGAATAGTGACATGAAAGAAGGTGACGCCTAATACTCCGAGTAGAACATTTGTAGCCTAGATGTGGAAATATCTCATAGGAAAATCAAGGATAGTCCCAGACATCATAGATGGGGTATTTTTCAGGAGCAATAAGAGCCTACCATGTCAGGTGAGGCACGCTATCTAGGAAGCAACCTAGCAAAGTCCTATATCCATCCTGCTGTTTTTGTTTAGGAGTTTTGTGATCCAGATTTTACATTGTTGATGAATACCCACTTGGTATAAATTTTGAGTAGCTTATCTGGACCTTTTGAAAGGGATATAAACTTTTATTTCAAGAACAATCTTTGTGTGTTTGCCGTCTCAAAGTCAAGCTGGAAACTAGTGCCATACAGATATTTAGAATCCTAACACAGTGTATAATGTAGCCATTGTCTTCATAGCCACCCTCTTTTTGGACCATGAACAGAGAACAGTTCATAACAGTAGTCTACCCCAGATTGCATTGACTCCCAAACCAATTTTCAGGTGCTGATTTCTGTCAGCAGAATCAATCTCCAGTAGGGTCCAGATCTGATGAAAAATATACTAACTTGCAAAGTTACTATCTTTTTTAAAAGAATTTTTTTCCCAGAAGCGATAACAGCAGGAAGTACATCCATAGACTTTTATGGTGTGCTAGCATGATGAATGCTTCTTCCTTCAAAGAAAGGAATTTCTGCGCTCAATATTTCATCTTCAAATAATGTTTTTCAAGCATAATGTTTGCTGTTTAACCAACTCAGCCTTACAGAATGTAGTTAGTAAATACCAGGTTCATTGGAAAAATCAGAATATGTGGCCTCCCGTGTTGTGCTTTGCTATATTGTTTTCTATTTGTTCTAATCACATTATCAGAACTACCATTGTTATTCTCTGAAGAGCAATGGAGTGTTTAGGAATAATCAATCAGCCTGAGTCAATCTGTTTTTTTGCTTAATCATCTTTCAGGTGAGGATTGCTGCATTTGGTGCCTTGAAGAACAAAGGCAAGAAACTTGTGGACCAGTTCTGCACTAGGACAAAGGCCAGATATTACTCATAAAATGGCATCACAGAAATCCCAGGAAACTTTCCCATTGACTGCACTAGTAGAAAATGTCTGATCATTCTGTAAATTCCGTTGAGCTCCTAGCATCAGATGAAATTACTGATGTGTGCCTCTGGTTTCTACCAGAAATAACACATTGCTCTGATGTGCGATGCTGCCTTCTGGTGGTGGCATCACGGAAATCGCAGGAAATAATATGCCTCAAGATTTACTGTGTACTATGAAAGTTGAGAGGTTTCAGAGCTAGTAGCAAAGCTTCCTATCTTCGTTTTCAAATGCAATTGCATATATCTATGTTATATTAATTGAGTTAAATTCTTCAACAACTGACTACTCAAGCTAGAGTTTTGTGTTATATCTATAATGCTTAATAGTCTCATTTGTTCTTTTTATGAACTGGCAGAAATTCTGAATGCAGAACACTGAATAGTCTTACAAAAATCAGTTTTAAGCTTCTGCTAAGATATATTAAAATACAAGTTTCCAGAAACCTTATCATTTCGTGTTTTTAAAGCAAAACTCATTGTCTGACACTGAAAACAATTGCAAGAATGTGCCCAGTCATTTCAAACAGCGCATTCAGAAAGTGACTTTGAGGGGCAGGCTGTAGACCTGCACAGAGATCAAATAGAAAAAGGTCAGTGTTCTCCAGATTGATGCTAAGCAGTTGGCACAGAGCACACGGCAGCATAGGTGTCTATCTGAAGCTGAGCGCTGATGGAGATTTCTATCCCCTTAATCTGGAAAGTGAGTTTTCATTGAAGTGTAACAAAAACTCAGACCTAACTTGCACCCTGTACTTGTCTTTTCTTTCTTTTCAGGTGGCACTAATTAAAACATTTTCATAGAAGACAAAAGCACACCAAAATCTTTAAAAATTGAGTGGTTATTTTATTCTTTGAACAGGTAGCCTGGTACCAGAAATATATTCCTTCATTGTAGGCTAAATTTTCTCTACTTTTTCTGACTCTTAGCACAATTTACATAAAATTTATGCTCAGGCTTCATGCTAACCTAAAGAAAATTCCCATAACCCTTTTTTAGTCCAGTGTTACTTGGAGCTTTCTGCTCCCATTTCCTTGTCCTTAGTGTAGATTGCATGGTATTTCTGAGGTCACTGGACTTTTAAATAACAGAAACAGCAGACCCATAGCTGTGTAAGTCCCAATGCTTACAAATTTTCAGCAATGATCTATCTTCTAAGCTGAAAGTCTTTTTCATGATATTTTTGACAGTGCATTTATTCTAAAGTATTTGAATCTTACATCCAACTAAAATAAAGCTGGGTTGGTATTTCCAGAGGAGTTGTTCAAGCGAGGTTTGTTCTGATTGTAAGGTTCCCTGAATCTTGCTCAACCCTGACTATAAAAGGTCTGTTAGCAGAGCAATCTGATACCCTTCTACTACTTTAGTTCATGCGGAGGGTTAGGATCCTTTTAAGAAGTTATAAGGGTCATCATCTCATCTTTTAAACTGGTCAAACTTGTTCTTCGTCAGTACAGGGGAAAAAAGAGCTAACTCATAATTTTAATTGGAGTAATACAAATTATATTTCTTCCTGCAGGTGACTAATGAACAAAGTCTCAGCCCAAAGCTAAAGAATTCATTGGGAAGGTGGAATCCTCTCTGCACCACGTTACTGATGCTCAAGACCAGCAGTCCTGCTTGGCCATCCCCTAAGACATATACACATAACAGCTTCTGAAAGGTGTGAAATGTAGTCCCAGAGTATATACCAAACACCAACAGAGCAGGCAGTGGGCTTCTCTTGGCAGGGGAAGAGGACCAGTTTCAGAACAGATATTCAGTCTCAGACATTTCAAGTAGGAGTCCTGACCTGGACTGGGTGTTACTGGAATTTCCAGTATAACCTTTTTCTTTTTTTCTTTCTTTTTTTCAGGTCTATTTTAGTCACATTTGAATGAAAATTCAACAATTCTCCCAAAATATCTTCTCTTGTTCCCAGAAATAAAACCCACTACTTTGTCCCCATAGGAAAACGAATTGCTGAATTGAAGAAAATTTGAGGTTACACAGAAAGTATTATACTTCCATTCAAAGGTTGATAACTAGCAAAGAAATATTGCCTATTGTCAGTCTACGTGTAGATAGTCTACGTGTATCTGGAGTGTACAAATCTGTTTTAGTTTTGTCATCTTAATCTTTTACAATTTATTCATCTTCAATATAAACAGCAAAGAAAGGCAAATACAGTGATAATGTGGGATGGATGGGCCAGCCTTCAAATTTATGTTTTAATTATTTTTTCCTGTTTCTGAATTTCCCAATTTGACCAAAATCATGCAGTAAAGATGCAAACCACAGAAGCTGGCTTTGCTTTTTGTAATTGTAGTCTGGCCAGAATTCAAATGTAGAGAAAGTCTCATAAAAATTCTCAATATTTTTTTCATAATGTATGTGGGAGGAATTGCTGATAAGCATCCAGAATAGCAAACATTTTAACCAATATAACCAATTAGTGTCTAGATTATTGATCGTGACATTAAGCATTATTGTGTGAAACAAAAAGAAGACAGGAAGAGGAATAAAAACTAAGTAAATACAGCAATGTGGGGGGAAGGCTGTTGGAATAATCCCTTAAAGAATACAGTTTGTGGGAAAACATTTTTTAAAAAACAAGATATATGGTTATTGTCTGCCTTCCTTTCAAATATTTTTTTTCTCTGGGATGTAGCCACAGGCCATTTAGGTGTCAATCAGATCCAGCTGTAGCTTTTGCAGGTGAAGGGAGTAATGCTGTGATTTCTGTGTATGAGTCACCTGGAACTCCCATAAGTTGTTGCTGCATGACAGATGACTGACAGCTTGGAGGTAAGCTTTTTAGTGGACAGGGGAAGGTTGAAATTATGTAGATAGGTGAAAATATGATAATTTTTTTTAAGTCAACTAAAATGCTATTCGCTACAGCAATTGTTCTAGCAATGGTTGAACCCCTCTCTCTGTACCTAAATGAAACATTTCAATGAAACATTCAGTCTTTCATGAAGGTTTTCATTTAATTCTATCATGAACACTAGTAAAGAAACCTAAAATCCACTTACAGTCTTTCATAGACTCAGTCTGTTGGGCTTTTTGGTTTGGGTGGGGTTTTTTGGTGAGCAACTTCAGGCCTGCTCTGATACTCACTGGGGTGCAGGTATCTTTCTGTTGACTCCAGAGCTAGACAGGGCTTTCTTCAGTGGTTAGCAAGTACCACTATCCCACTGCAGCCTTCTGGAGTGAATACAGAATCTCTGGTAGAACAAACTTTTTACTGAGATTTCCAAACCCAGTGTCATTGCCTTATGGTGACACCCAGTGGAGGAAAGAAACACTCCAGCTTTAAAAATTATTTATTATGCCTACATCTTGTTTTTTTGAAATGCAAAGAGCATTAAAGGTGTGTAAACTGCTCGATATAAAATACAGATCTGCAAGAAACTCATGTCACTTGGGATTTTGGCTAAAAGCAAAAGCATAGTCTGGTTTCATCCTGAAGCATTTCATGGTTTGTACTTTTATTAGTATTTTGAACTTTTATTAGTATTATACAATACTTTTTTTAGTATTTGAACACAGATCAGACTGAAAATGGAGTGCTTCCTTCTCCAAGGACCATGAGAAAGAATAATGGTTTTGTCTAAAACTGTGGTAAACCTAGAAATTACATTTGGTTTCTACCTGAAAGGAAGCAAACTTAATTCCAGCATTCACAAAATCTAGCTGACCAAAACCTCCGCAGAAGTCTAAATCTCCTGCACCCAAACCAGGTCAAAAAGTAGTGCTTTCTAGCTTCACTAGTAATTTGCCCCAAAGATGTAATACCTCTGCAACGGAGGCTAGCCACAAAATTTGTCAAATCCTTCTTTTTACTTTCAAAGCCTTCTATTTTCAAGCTGCTTCTGTAAGTCCTCCATTGAAAAACTGTATCTACCTACTTTCATATTCATATCATGAGAATGTTCCAGTTCTTTACAGGATACTATGCTGACTTTTTATTTAGCAAGAAGACAGATGATGTGTGTGAAATCAATGTGATCATCTTTGCCATTCAAAGGCAGTCAGGGAGAGGCTCAACTGCACAAAGTGCTAGTAACTACTATAGCTATGTTTTCTGTTTGTACTCTTCACTGATTGCATTTTAACTCTTTTGTAGGCTACATTAAAGTTTAATTACACATCCATTACCACAAAACAGGCCCAGTAACACCAGCAAATGGTTTCCACTACAACTTCCTATAGTAGTTACAATGTCTCTACTCATTAATCCATGTTATGATGAGGTATATTTTACCTAGCTCAAGCCAGAAGTAATTTATTTTTCATTTTATTCGGAAAGCCTCTTTTGGTACACAAAAGCACTATAATCTGTGCTTAAGATGCTTAAGATGCAAAAAGGAGAGGAGGTCGTAAGGATTCTGATTAACAGAGATTCCTCAAACAACTTATTTTGACACTTCTCTGATGTCCTGATTTCTTTGTCTTGGCAACGTCTCTCCTGAATACTGTTCTTAAAACTATTTTCAACTTAGCTTCCACATTCCAAAAACTATTCTGTGAGGAACAATGGTTGGTATGACTATGCAGTCACAAGGGATTTCAACTGCTAAGAGGTTATCTAAGACCTACAAGAACAATTACATTGCTTTTGTTGGCTGTGCATGAGCATGGGCTTTGAGTTAACCACAGCACATAGCTCGCACAAGCTGTGTTCATACTGTTAAGGTAGGCAGGATTTGAGTATGTTAAATAATATGAAGCAGATCTGAGCATGGATATAAATGACTGAAATTCTCCACTTGGAGAGGCTGCTCACTCTGAGACTGAGCTGACTTGTGTGACATGGGTACCACTGAGGTGTTTGGCTTGAGACCTGAACCAACATAACATACAGAACAAAAGAGACTTCATTTCTTTTGTGCAATTCTCGGTTTCGTCACACATCATCTAATTGCCTGATTCTGTGTTGCAAAAAAACTTTCTGTCAGACAAACAAAGTACTTGAGCTTGGGGGGAAATAGATTTTCTCCATAAGAGTTGATGTTAAGAGGGAGAGAAATATTTTTTCCTCAAAAGACATGGAGACGAAGAGGGATACGATCAGAGATCAGGGATGTAGTCATACACTCTGCTGTCAGAAAGCAGAGCTCCTAGTTTCATTAGCCCTTCAGGACACACCACATGTCCAGAGTTTTCAAAAGCTCCTTTGTAGTGGTTTCCTCACAGGCTGAGCAGAGAAGGCACGATGCTATAAAAACCATTCCTTTCCAATCCTGGCCTTGTATCTGCATCTGGGATGACGATCCCTAGATGCTACAGCAATATGTTTACCTTTTGTGCAGTGGTTTCAAGACAGGTGCTAAGTAAGGCCTGCTTTTCTGACTGTTGCATACTCTTAATTCAGTGGGACCCTGAGGATTCGACATGTCTGTAAATCAGGCCATTCTGTTTCTAAATTGTAACTCTGTTGGAAAAATTGTAATTCTGTTGGAAAGCTTTTTACACACTCGTAATTCAAAAACTTCTTTCCCAAACCAAAATTATGTTGGGGAACTGGATGAGTCATGGGACTGGGAATTGAATATGAAGCCTTTCATCTCTAGATCACAAGTTCAAATATGCCCTGGGTCACTAAAGCTTTGCCATGTACTGGCTTTTCAGCACTGTAAGATACAATGTGTATAAGAATGGCAAAATTCCATTCTTGAGGACTACGGTGAAATTGCACCAGGAGGGAAAAAGCCCCACGCTACAATAAAGTCCAGCTGCTTTGCCTGAAAAAGCAGAGGGTGGGAGGGTTTTTATTTGCCTTTTTTTACTTTTCTTTCTTTTTTCTTCTTTTCTTTTTTTTTTTTTTTTTGTAACAAAGATAGATGAATCTGTCTTGTGAATCTGTATGTATTTCCCTATTTCAGTTAAAATAAAAGACACATATGAAATTTCCTCAGCTTTGTAAACAGTGGGGTGACTAGACATGAGGGAGTATCTGACCAAAACAAGACAAACAAATCTGACAAACAAGAACGGTTAAATTCAGTAAGGGCTATGTTACTGTTTTCTTGGGGGGAGGGAGGGGGGGTTGATTGGTTGCTTGGGGTTTTTTTTTTAATCTTGGAAAAAATCAGAACGAAACAGCAATGTTGATTGGGAGTGTTATTGTAGTTGTTCATAATTTTAGATTTTTTTTTATTTACACATTCTGAAACCTTGCAGACTATATTTTTGTGTAGGTAAATCATTATAGATACATTTCTTTCAGTCCCCCTTTCCTAAAACACTGAAAAAGGGAATGAAGGTCTAAGGATGGAGAACAAGAAGTTAGGACACAATATTTATGATCTCATTCAACCTCAGGACGTTATCAGTCTGGAAGAGAAATTTAATCTTGAACATAAATTGCATTTCCTAAAAAAACATAATCTTGCCTTAAGACACCAAACGCACTGATTACAGAGAATGTCTGTGTTTACACATTTGTACAGACCATGCTGACTGTATTAGTGTCCTAGGAAACAAACTATGTGCAGCATACAGACCTGCTCCAAGCACTAAGCAGAAAAAGAAAAAGAAATTTTGAAATCAGACCCTCTGATCTCTAAATCCTTTCAAATTCCTGAAGCACATTAACTTTACTACTGCATGATGTGCGCGGTAGTATTTCCCCTAATGAAATCTGACTAAAAGTTTAAATGAGTTTAATGCATGAGATGTATAAATAAAATGTGGCCTTGATTAAATTTAGACTTGATACATAACTTAAATGGGTAGCACAAGAACAGCTTCAGGATCATGTGTCCAGGCTATTTTTGGTTACACTTTGTTAAAAAGGGAGTGAATTTTAGCATTCCACATACCTTGCAAAGAAAAGGCAATACAGGGAAACCGTATACAAACAATAAGCTACAACTCAGTTAAAAAACCCAGATTTTTTCTCATATTTTAAAATGTTTTAGAAGGGATTGCTGTGTCAGAATGGATGATGTATGGTTTCTCCACCCACTTTAAAATAAAGTCTGTCTAGGACTGTCTGTGACACCCAGCTGACAAACATCCTCCAAGGATCCCTAGAAGTAGTATCAGTGTAAGCTTTGTCACATTACCTCACTAATGTGTCTGAACCCTGACCTGTAGGAGCCCATTCATGGTGAAGGTAATTCACTGCTGTATCCATTAAATCCTTGGCTTCTTTCCAACATCAAAATCAGGTTACCTATGCAGTCTTCTGTCATATCCTCTGAGAAGCTGTCAATTCAAATAATTTTACAGTGATCACAAAGACGGTATTGCTTCATTACTATGCCTGCAACCTCAGTGGTATGACCACTGCTGATTTACACTCAACTAAGATACCATACACAAGTTTCCTCCAACAGACAACTTTGTGCAGTAAAAAAAATCCATATGGCCAATTCTTAGTCCACAATTCCCTTTTCATTTATTACATTTATATTTGGTTTATGATCAGCTACACATTTCTCGGAGGTAAAATATCCCAAGGGGAGCAGGATTTTCTGGGAAGGGCAGAAATGTATAACACTGACATGTACATTTTCTGTTATTGTCAAGCAAATAAGTGGCAATCACAGTCTTGTATTTGGGAGTCATTTACTACACTTGTGAAAGCCCTCTACCAAGGCTTGTTTTTCTCAGCAAGTAAAGATCTCTTCTGGTCTCCGTCAATTATAACCTCTGTGTGGACCCAAAAACCAATCATTGATCACTTCAGTTCTGTTTATCCTGTAGACCCACCAATGATTTTCAGTAACAGACCCACTTTTGAAGTCAATAAAATTGAACCTGTGAATAGCACTTGCTATTCCCTGAGGAACATGGAGAGACTTACAAAACAAATTTTACCTGCTGAAAGCAGCATTGCAAATTCTTACCTAATGAGCCCTTGAAAGTCTGCTTTCCTCTGCCTAGGATCTTTGCTACACCGTACAGACAGTGGAAACGCAGATAGTAATCCCCTAACGATGGTAGACTTGACCAGCAGGAAAGTGAACTCATGCATACAGATTGGCCCGGATGGCAGAGGTTGCTCCTGGGCACATGTCATAAAGGCAGTAGACATTATCTGAAACAATTTTTTTGTTGTTCTGCTAATGGTACTTTGAAAATAAGAGATGTTACTGTATCATGCAAATGGATGTCAATTCCGAAAGACAAACAAGACTGCTCAAGCAATGCCATGAGGAGGAAGAACAGATCATATTATCCTAGCTTCTACGCACTTACATTCAGCAGCGAAGCGATTATTCTACATTCTGCATTCAAGTGGATTTTTTTTTTCCTGGTAATCTGAAATACTGTCTTCCTGTGCACTAATTACAGTGTGGCTCATCAAATGAAGTACACAAAAATTTACATATATACACAAGGTTATTATTCTTTTTTTTTAACAATTATTAAAATTAGAATTATTCCTAACACCTTCAGAAACATTCCTCAGTTTACAGCTTCTTACTAATGCTGTACCTTAAAAAAAATGAGTGTGCACACTGAGTAGCTTGAGCTTTTTTTGTTTCATTTTCTTTCTTTTTTTTTTAAAAAGCTCACTTTGGATTCTGCCACTTCTGAAACGATGAACACTGTAAAATTGGATTTGAAACCACAGCATTAAATGCTTAAAATCTGATCCTTCTGTTGGGACCTGGGATAAATTAAACTGATGTACATTATTTTTAAAGAAAGGAAAAAATATGGGAAGCGGGTTTTGAAGCCTGAAGGCAGAGAACAAAACAAGTTATGCAGGTGATATAAACCATCTTATTTTCATTTTTTAAATGGTTTTCTGCTTCCATATGGTTACTCAGACTGGAAATAATTCTCTAGAAAACACATTTCAGTGTAATAACTAAAATGCTTTATATATATGTTTTATTTTATTTACTAAAATACACTTTTTCCCCCCTATATTTGTTTGACTTTTAGCTTGTAGTGATTTTTAACATATGCATATCTTACGGAGATTGATCGGGTGCAAGTACAAATTGGTAAATGGTATTAGATGAGATATTTTAAACTATTTATCATGAAACTAAATTAAATACAGGACAAAATTAGCTGTGATTTTAATCAAAATTTTAGAAATATAAAATAAAATACCATATGACACTAGCTGTGACTAATTTCTTGGTGAAATGTTTGACAGTAAATTTTTTATTATCAGCAACTGGGTCTGTAAAAAAATATTTATTAAATTATTATCAGAAATTAATATTTGAAATATCAGTATCAAAATAGTTAAGAGTAAGGCAGAACCAGGAACTCTTCATCCCCTATTCCAAATTAACTGTCTATTCCATTAAAATTAAGTTAATTCATCACAGAAAACACACTTTCTTCACAAATGCTGCTCAGATATTCAGGTTGACTGTAGAATGTTGAATAAATTCAATGTCACCACAGAAGTGCTATTCTTCCTTCTTAGAACAGGAAAGAGAAAAATAGATTGTTTGAATTCACATCTGTTGCTTTGCAAAAGACATGCAAAAGAGCACATTCCTCTACCTCGATTCTCTTGCAACTATGAATGACTTACTATTTCTCGGCTATCCCCAGCAATGCGGCTCCAAATCCCTTTCATGTGCATCATGCACTAACTATAGCAAATAGGATCCATGAGCACAGAGGATGTACATCTCAACCTTTCCACTGTGCTCCTTAAGCTTATATTTTGTTCACGTTTTGGAGATTCATGCATGCTCCAGCCAATGGAACTTGCTCATAATCACCGAGCAAGTCTTGAGAGGAGCAAGAAATAAAACACTCCATGAGGCTATTGCTGTTCAGAGCTCTGTTAGCAACTGAGAAAATCAATAGCTTTTAGATATCTGAAAAGGCAAAAAAGTCCATAGGAAAGAGAAGATGTAAGAGTAGCTACAGGCTGGAAATCTTTCTAACACCATGGGAGAATTAGTATAATACATCAGTATTCAGAAGGTGAATGCCCGAGGCTTGTGAAGGGAAACATAATGCACCAATTCTATACAGTAAGGATAGAGCCAGACATGCTGTTCATCATCTCACTGATCCATGTGAAATGGTTTGTGCCCCTAGTCTGCTCCCAGTTGTGCGGTCAACATAGTTAGTATTTTTAGCAGCTGCATTTTCCTCCCAGGACTTAACAGAACTGGATGAGATGAAGACAGCCATGGTAGGAAGTAGGAGAAGTGAAAGGAGGAGTGAATGGCCAGGGACAGTAACCTCCTAACACATGTGGTTGGACAGGATGGGACAGTTACCTCCTCTGGCTGGAGCTGTTGGTCTGACCTCAGCCTCGTTGCATGGTTTAGGTTACACCCTGGGGCATACACCATTGGAAGGACAAGTCATTCCTGAACACACCAAATGTGAAAAAATTAATAACAAAGACCCGCCATCTGAGTTATCTATGGTCAGTGGCATATCTTTTAGCTGGTTCACTACTAAAGCATCATATTTTATATTTATATTATATGTTTGGAATGTCTGAGTTTGGGTTTTCTATTTTATTTTCCCCAGTTGGTAACTTTTAACGCCTTTTCCAACTTTGAGTAACTCTCAGAGTGACAAATGGAATGTGAAAATTTGTCACTATAAGTTTTCCAACTTCCTTCAGCTTTAGATGTTAAAAGGACCTTTCATTTTTCTTTTCAAAAATGGCTGGATGAGGGCAAAATATAAGCAGAAGAAAAAAGGCATGTACAGACTGAAATTGATTTTACCTTTAGTTAAAAATGGGGAAAATCAAACAGAATTGCAAAATTCAGATTTTCATAAACCTTTTTTGACATATTTGAATTTCACACTGATATGACCATTTAAAAGCAGTTGACATTTTTAAAATAGAGTTCTCCAAGTTTTATACATTACATGAATACAATTGTCTTCCTATGTATCCTAATAGTGATGATGTAGACTGTTTTTCATAATACATCGACAGTGAAATCTCATCTCCAAAATAAAAGGAGTATTGTAATTGACTTCTGAGCCAAGATATCATCCATGGATAAGGGTGTTTCACACAGGCATATGTTATACAAATGATGGTACTCAGCAGTAACTTTAACAGAAAACAAATCCAAACTTAATGAAGAGAAGGATTGAGAAAGCACCTAAAACACACTTCTACAATATATTATGCCTCTTCAAGGTCCATTGGTTTCCTTGTTTCATTTTTCAAAGCTTTGGTTGTTATTTTTTTCCAAATCACAGAACAGGATTTTCAGTAAGAAATTATTACTTCTCTGTGGCTTCAACAATAGTGATAGGAACCATTCTGTAGTACTTATGTTTGAATTGTCACCGTTTGTCTTCCCAAAAATAAACTCAAGTATATAGGATATCTGTGCTGTTATCTTGTTACCTTGCATGTTTATATATATCTGCTAAAGTGTTTATTAAATTGTAATGAATTTTTTTTTTGTTAAAAATTTATGCTACAATACTATGGCCATCAATGAAAACACATGTCTTTATATTAACTTTTATCACTGCCATCACATGCTTTTGTAAAACCCAAGCCTCCTTTGTTCTTATAACAGAAGTCAGAAAATAAATTTAGCAAAATGTTTTCATTTTTTTCATTTAAAAACAAGATTAAAAAAAATACTTTCAAAAAATAATTGCCATTTTCCTCTAGCTTGTTTTATATGGCTACTATCGTGCTGTATCTAAATACTAGAATATAACTAAATTGTGGGGGGGGTTGTCCACACTCCCAATAACCACTAAAGTAATTTGTTGGTTGCAGCTATTTCTGGTAGCTCTGTAATCTATCAGAAGCCAGACAGCTGTGAAATGTTTCTAACTTTGTATCATTAAGAAGTGTTGTGTATTTTCCTCTTTCTTATGGAAGAAAATTATCATTCCCTCTAGCCTCCTCCTTTTATTCAGAAGCCTTTAGGAGTAACTGTAACTTCTAAGACAATTAATAAAATCTACCAGCATCAGTAAATCAAAATGAAGACGCCCACACTGTATCTGTGTTGGAAAAATGGAGGAGGTGTACAATTTCCTACTTTGACAATCTTATTTTTGGAGGTCCATACTGCAGAGCAATAGAATCATTTTGTTGCTGTTGTCTTTACACATGCCCAATAGCAAAATCTCACCTCATGGGCAATGGCCATAGTATCCTAGAGTTTCATGGGCCTAAATGGCAAAATCAGGGTTTGAATTTTTTTTTAGTATGTTTTAAGTGTATTTGTAAAGTAGTTGTGGCCAAATAAATAACCCAAGATATATATCCATTCTGCTCAGTGTCTCGCTCCGCCTTGCTTCACCATTTATCCCTAGCAGTTTCTTGCAGTTTCCTAGGATCTTTCCTTTTCTCTTTGTAGGTAAGTGCAGCTCAAAGCTAAGTTAATGGTTGTTCATTACATCAAATGGCTAGTGAAAAGCAACATAAGCCTCTTCTTATACAGCTTTTATATTCCAAAGGAAACTACCCAGAATGACTTGCCATGCTGCCATTTGTCACATCTTATTACCTTAGCTACACTATGGTAACTTACAGCGAGGATGTGACTAACAGTAACCACATGTAATGCTACACAGTACCATCTTGTCTGCTAAGGAAATTTAACAAGGCACGGTTTCCAGAGATCAAGACCTTTTTTGTAATTGCAGATTTTAGTGGCTAGAAGACAGAAGTGGGGAGTCTTTAACCCATTAAAGTTCATCTTGTGTGCTTCAAAGTGCAATTAAGCCTCATGTCCGTATATGCAATCTGTTTGTTCGATATGGCAAATTAACAGTTAAAAGTGGAATGAAATCTGGAGCCTGATCTTGCTTTTGTTCTCATTTAAGTCAATGGGCAAACCTGTACAACCTCACCGAAAGAATGGGATCTCATCAGTCTTAAATCCAGCAGCTCTGTAAACCTGAAGTAACTTGTTGTTTCAGGTCTTGGACTCTTGGAGCTGATATGGTATGAACCTACTATAGACAATATTCGATTCCAAAGTGAGAAGCCCCAGATCCTCTCATTAATTAAAATTTACATTAGTGGTAAGGACTGTCTGGTCCTTAAATTAACTTTGTTCCATAAATGTGTGGCTAACCTAAATGATACAATATTAAGCATATTCTGATTCCTAAATGTCTACAGTACTCCTAACCTTTGTCTTCTAAGTTTGCTATTTAATATGAAATTTGGCTGCCTGTCAAAAGGTAAATACAATTAGGAGGACTAAATATTTTTTAAAAAGTATTGTAAAATTGGCCTTGCTTTCTGTCAGAGTTAAACTATTGTTATATGATGTGCAGAGAGGATTGAAAAGACAGCTCCTGCAGCGTGGAAAGATACACACTGAAGATGATTGACAGCTTGAGAAGGAAATGGGCTGAAAACAGTTACTACTAATGGCTACTTTCACAGGGTTCTGAATTCTTCCCTTGAGCACAGTTTCCCATTGTATATATAACTTTCTTCAAATATAAAACCAGAATTGTTTTGTTATAACCCTTATGTTTTATGCAAAGCATGAAATAATGACTTTCACTGCAAACCAGTCTAGTTTTACATGTACGTGCAATGGAGTCTCTTGCCAGTAATTGGTCCTGTTTTCAGTCTTTATTTCAGTCTTTTTTTTCAGTTCAAACTCCTAGACTTGTGTATTACTTGTCTCAACAAAAGAATCACAAGGAAAACAACAATATTGCAAATGTGACTTCAAACTTACATAGAAATACTTCTATACTTAGTACAGTTTTGACAGCCTTTCTATGCTGGGGTTTTTTTATAATTTTATTTTCGGTATTACAGGGAATCTCAAAGAGTTAGAGTCTAGAAAAGTAAAATTAAATTTTGAAACTAAATCCCCAAACCAAGGCAATGTGTTTTGAGTTTTAAGAAAAAAATTAAAATTCAGTTACCACGTTCTTATGTAGCCACCATTGCTCATTCCAGCCAGGGCAGCATTTCCAGAACAAGAGTGACTTGACTCATATTCTCTCATGGAAGTTTTACAATATTTTTTGATTTGTAAGGGAACATTTTATACTCTTTCTTTCTTCTTGTTTAGTTAATCCACATAAACATTGACGATATTAAGAATGTGGACATAATTCTCACTTTTGAAAATCTCTGTCCTACTCTGCCTTAGGCAAGCAGTTCAGAAAGATATCAACACTTTTGAATACCACTTATCCCTCAGCTAATCAGTTTGTAAGTTATTTAGATAACTCATGTAAAAAAGTTAGATATTAAAGAGATATTAAATTAGACCAAAGCTGTACTATGTGAAGGCATAAGCTGGTAGGTGAGTAAATAGTATGACTGACTTAATGCGCCCAAAGTTTCTTTCCTACATATTTAGAAAGTTGTTTCTTCCTCCTTTTGTGCATCAACATCTCTTTTGAAGTCATGCTTTATTAGCTTTTCCTTTCCAAGCTCCTATAATTTAATAGAGGACAGCAAAGAATACTTTAATCTTTGGATTATGTTCTTTAATTTATGTTACATGAGGAGCATATTAACTTATGTTGCCGTCACTGTTTGGTACCCTGTGTCTGGTTCTGCCTGACGTGGATTAAAGTTTAGTTTTGAAGTATTTTGGAGAACTGTTTACAGATCTTTAGAAATTTTTCTGGTTTTTATCTTAACTTTGCAAGAGTTCTTAGTTCTTTTGCCCAGAGGAGTATCTCCTCAGATGCCATTTTGTTATTTTACTAGTTTTGTCTAGGATAGAGTTAATTTTCTTCATAGCAGCTTGTATAGTGTTATGTTTTTGATTTGTGACCAGCACAGTTGATAACACACACTGTTTTAGCTATTGCTGAGCAGTGCTCACACAAAGTCAAGGTCTTCTCTGTTTCTCTGACCACTCCGCCACTGAGTAGGCTAGAGGTGCACAAGAAGTTGAGAGGGGACTCAGCCAGGACAGATGATCCTGACTGACCAAAGGGATATTCCATATCACATGATGTCATTCTCAGCAATGAAATCTGGGGGAAAGATGGAGGGGATGAAGGGGTTATGGTATTAGTCTTCCCAAGCTACTGTTAAGCGTGAGGGAGCCCTGCTTTTCTGGAAAAACCGAAACACCTGCCTGCCAAAATTCCTTATTTTGCTTTTGTTTTACCTATTAAACTGTCTTTATCTCAACCCATGAGTTTTCTCCCTTCTGTCCTTCCAATTGTCTCTTCCATTCCACTGTGGGGCTTGGCTACCTACCAGTGTTAACCCACAACAGTTAATCACATTAGATGGTCATGCAAATTAGATAAAAATAAAATAGCTCATGAATGGTATAAGTGAATCCAGCTTAAGCTGACACCTCTCCTGAGACTATTACAAGATTCCCATCTTATCACTTATTGCTTTATTGTTAATACCATTTTTCAAAAGTGACTGGACTTGCAAGGCAAAGAAACACAACCAGTTAGTGAGGGCACAGCCTGTGGGTCATGAAAGGTTCAGGTAGTCCATGTACCAGGTATTATTCAAGTACTTTGAACTGCATCCTCTAAGATGTTCAACATGAGGCTTCTACACGCTTTAATAAAGGCATCCTGTTGTTGCTCCTATATTGCAAAAGGAGAGGAAACATCTCATCACAACTTTGGGACACATGAAGTTCCAGATAAATGTTAGCTGATGGTCTAACTTATAAGAAAAATGTAACTGTGAATTCAGCAAGGTCTGTCTGCCTGCGATAGGCCAGCAGTAGTACTCTCTATTTATTTAATTCCATCACCATGTTACCCATTGCAGTATTTACAATACAAAGGGATTGCTTTTCAAATCATGTCACTCTGCATTACATGCTAGATTCATACTTTAATTATATTCAGATTCATGTGATTTCAGGAGAAAATAATGCAAATTAACGGAAATTATAGAATTTTGTTCTAAAGTCACCAGGTTTTTGGTTTGAGAAGAAAGCGCTTTACATTTTTTTAACTTCTAGATGTTCCATTATTATTTGGTAAATATAATTTAAAGTATCAGATTGATTATATTTTATTGATCCTGTTTAGAATGCATGAAAGTAAATTCAGTAATTCATAGTAGAGGATATTATATCTGTCAGATCCCATTTCTGTAATAATTAAGGTTTTTCTTAGTATTTTTAGTGCAGGATAGCCGATGGAAATTGAAAAACAACAAAACAACAAAGGAGAGAGGTCTGATAACATCAGTAAATTTTGGTAGTCTTAAACCTTCTCCCTCCGTAAACTTTAATCATATAAAGAATCTGTTGGATAAGAGTTCCATGCATGAGCAAGTTTGGAGGGTAATTGCTTATTCTGACAGAAGTAAAAGTTTAGTTCTACCTTGGACCTACAAAATACCAAATAGTATATTTTAACAATAACATCATAAGTAGGAAATAATGAAGAAAATGCCACAAGCTGTTGCCTAAATAATAGAGCTTGGAAAGACATTTAAGTGATCTTATGTATGCTGAAGAACAGTTTAAGGATGAGATGGAAGTTCTCTGGCAGTCGGTATTTCTTACTGTCTACTAAAGTTGGAAATCCAGGGTAACTAATCTAAGTTTGCATTGCTTTGTGTTACTTGGCTTGCTTTCATCTAAAGTGAATTAATTTAATTAGTAAAATGAACTAATTTAGAAATCCTCCTAATTTTGGAGAGTCAAATCTGAGAATTCCCAACCCATGCTGGAATTTTCTATCAGTATATTATTTGAGCTATTGAGAGGAGGCTTTTGAATTATTCTATACTAGTAAAAACTTCATTCCACACAGTATAAAATTGTTTTAATATACAACTTATTTCAATTGAGGTGGCCAACCTAAGATTGGAAGAAACGCAAATATATCATCGTATGTTTTTATTTTTATGTTTCTGTGGCATATGTTGTAATTATGGTAGAAAGCTCCTCTCAATGTGTAAAACTGGTCATGGTTTATTTGGTAAAGGCAAAAGAGATTTAATCCCCTTTTAAATGCTGTTAATTAGAAACAGGGACATTACAAGAAAGGACAAATTAAGAATTCAAGTGAGTGAAAAATCCCAAACAATCCTATGCAGTTTTTGTTTACTCAACAATACTGTAAATAGGAAGCTGACACCATCAGTGTTACATTTCACCAGTTATCTGCTAAACCAAAACAAGAGACACATTGGCACACTGGGTAGTCCTGTCAGTCACTGCTAACTAGTTCACAAATATCTCCACAGGATACCCCGACTATTCAGATATATGGCTTAATCTCTACTGTGGGAAAGAAACATTTTTTAATTAATCTTTTAAATAAGTGTGTTTAAAGAAATATTTCAGTCCATTAAACCAGGCCTCAAATTTAAGTCTGAATAGATCACTGAATTTTTTTCTAACTGAATGTTAATAATCCACAGGCACACACACAACTTTTGTTTTGGTTTAACTTTAACAAGTGAGCTTCCAGGGAAAAGGGTTCTACAGAAAAAATCCAGAAGGAGAGATAAACCCTTTTATGTATGCTGCTTGGGAAAAAAAAAAGGGAAAAAAAGTGGGCTACTTAGTGATGTGAGTAGATCTCAAATCCTATTACTGAATGGAATTGTAGCTAAAAGGTGCTACATGTAAGATGACAGCATGTCCATAGGGTCAGGAAAAGAATTCAGATTGTAAAATGCTTTTCAAAACAAACCCTGAACTGTCATCGTTCCCATTTTGTTCTGTGTTGTAAGCTGCCTTGGTTTATTTGGTGTTCTTAAATCTATTTTCCTTCATGTCCTAAAACATTATTTTTCTTCTGTTTAATCCTAAGAATTTTATTAATTATTTGGGGTTCTACCCCTCAGTGTTTCTGGACATTAACAAAGATCTTTTAAAGAGAATGCTGGATGGGGACTACATTTTTTCAAAGAAAGCTTGGAACTATTAGTAAGGAACTATTGCTTACTTTAAATTCAAAACCAAAATAAAATCTAATATAAACTGAATAGTATCCAGAAATCGGAATGTTTAAGACCCTATAACTAAGTAAATGCTGGGGAAGAAAACGTCTATACTAACTTCAAATCTACACACTTCATATATATTTGTCATATTTAGTGCCCAAATTAAAAATAAGACATTCTCCATTGCGTTAAAATTGGTATTTATTTATTATATCTAGACATAACCTTCTGTTCATTATAATTTCCCATTGAGGAATAACCATTGATATAATTCAAGTCATGGAAAGACAAACACAGACTGGCTTATGATGGATTTTTAAGCTTTTATTTTTTTATATACATATATATGTATATGTATATGTCCTGTCATCTAACATTCCACAGAGCAGTTCTGCATGACACAAAACACCAGTAGAGACTTGACATTATCACATTTACCTTTTTTATCATCTGTGCCTCAGTACTCCAATAATGGGGGATTCTAACCTATGATGAACAAAATTAAGGAAACTAGTGACCTGAAGTACAAATCTTAAGAAATATAGCAGAAGGATACAAACATTTCGGAGAGTTTTGTTCTATCCTGTTAAATACCAATGAATTATAGTCCTTGTATATAAAATTATATAATTTATAAATAGATACAGGATCAAAAAAACCCCCTACAAACCCTTAAAAAAGGAGAGTTTTAAAACACTTTCACAACTGATAAGTACTTTCTGTTAGACCACATCTATGCTTCTGGCAGAGCCTAGAAATAGTTTTTAATTTCACAGGAAGAGCTGTTTGGTTTATTTTACCACAGTATAGAGAAAATTACATCTATCAAGAATAACTTCCACTTAGAGTTGTTAGGCTGTATTTGAAGCTGAGTGACTGCTTCCTTTTTAGCCCAGGATTCTCCAAGTAATAAAAAGATTACTTTATTTCAAAAATTCACTTTATTTGCAACATTTCACTAGAAAGGAAAACATATAAGATAATGTATAATAATGAAATAATAATGGAATCCATTAAAAATTTAGATAACATAATAGGTTTATTTAATCCCTAAAATCTTATTTAAAACAGAATTGTATGAAATTTTGTATAAGAACATTAAAACAGTTTTGCTATGAGCTCTAATGATCCAGCATTTTGCATAAATGAAGAAGTTTTGCTAGAGCAATTCTCTTTATTCTCTCTCTGAATGTAATAAAGCTGATGAGTGGAGTTGGAATATGTAATAGAAATGGTCACTCCTGAAGTATGTATATTTTATTAAATTTAATTTTCATTGAAAGGTAAAAATTTATAAAGAATTTATTCAGTGTTTTTCCATATCTTGCCAATAAAATATTAGAAATAATATTGTAATTTTAGTGATTTGTGTGTCCTGAAAGTTAATATATATTTATGCAATACTTAATTTATTCCTGAACACTAAGGGAAATACAAATTTTGCCACTTCATAATTGTGAAAAACTTACTCAGTTTTCCTTATACTATAGGTTATTGAGTTTACTGAGGATAATAAAACCTTCCTTTCTTTGCGTTTCCACAGGTTTCTTTACCCAGGTAAAGCTAATTCTTTTTTTTCAAATGAACCAATATCATGACTCTTTCTAGAGAAACAGTTAGATGATTAGAAGTAACTGAAGTCTCTATCTCTTCTCTGAACAGAGAATTAGAATTTAATATCTAAAATAAAACTTGAGAAACCTTCCCAAGGGATTTCATTAGATTATAGTACTGTAAGTCCTCTCATTCACTGCTGCATTCTCCTCCATAATGCTGTTAAGTAAGAATAATTATATTAAAAGTTTGCTTGCAAATTCCACAGGGCATTAACCATAGCATATGGGTTTTAGTCTGGGTAGACTATTCCCTCATTTCAAACTAAAGTGCTATATGGTATACATTTAGAAGGAATATTACTCCCTACAGTATAAAACTTATCTATCGTTTATAGCTAGAAATTGCATAAAGACCCTTTCTGTAATATATTTTTTGTTATTCCATTAGAGTGAGTAGTAATTTCACAGTCTAATAAAACAGCAATGGTATTCCACACACATGTATTACCCAACAATATTGAATATGTTCTTTTCCTGGCATCAGCTGAAATTAATTTGAATCTTTCATTAACAAGAACACTAACATAAACCAAAAACATAATGTTAAAAAGTTTTTCTCAAGCAAATAAATAGGGTATCTTGCCCAGTGGTGATTAATATTCCCAATTTCTGCATCTAAATGACTTTACTAGCTTACCACTGCTCTGGAACTTATTGATTATGTAGGTCTTTTCACACACAAACTATAAAAAACAACAAGTACTGTTTTTAATCAAATCCATATTATATCTACTTTTCTATTCTTTAAATTTCAGTAACACATACATTGGAAAGGAATGTGCATGTTTATTGAAACAAGGAGTTTTGTTGTTTTGTTGCTTTAGTGTTTTCACTTTAAGTCTTCTTAATTATTTGTGTATTACCAGCTAAAATAGGTCATAGAACAATGTTTTGTTGCCCTGAGTGAACAAGAGAACAAAAAGATGTAAATCACTGGTTCTACACTGTGATCCATGGAGTGTGGGTGATCTCTGAGGTCATTGTCAGTGGTCCAGTGCTGGCCCATGAATTCATAGAACACAGCATTTGCATTGTTTTCAGTGAGATCAGTTAAATGTTATACAAGCTGATATGTGAGAAAGTCTGAAGGTCAGCAGTGTTTTGGAAGTCAATGAACTAGGTAATAGCTGTGAAAAAAAAAAAAAACTAGTTAAAATTTTACTAGGAAAGGTCTGGAGAGCTGTAACACAACCAGAGATAGTAAATCCTTTAATTGCTTTGGGTCAGGTTATAGCTACGGTAACAACTACACTTGACCTAGCCATCTGAGTTTGGCTGTGGCATCATATTAATGTTGGCTTGTGCTTAGTAATTGAAAAGGGTTGGAATATAACATCTCCCTGTTCTATATAATGTATTAAAACGATGCAAACAGTTCTGTATCTGTACAGCTGTTACATCACAGCTTATCTTCTCAACCCAGTTTGTTTAAAGCTAACTTGTTATCTGTTGGGTAGATGTATCCTAATTTTGCTTGAGGGGATGAGGAAGGAAAGATCAGAAAAGTGTATTGTGAACTCTTGCATCATAGTTGAAGGGCAAGAGTGCTGACATTTTAACAAAGATATCTTTTGTCCAGAGAGTCATTAGAACTTGGATAGCAGTCAGCAGAAACAATGGACCTAATTGCTTTTTCACCCACTGAAGATCGAGTTGACCCTACTGAAGTTAATTCATTGGGATGGTAGAAAACCATAGAGAATAAGGGTTGCAAGAGCATTTTTCTTCAAATTTTCCAGTGCTCTGCTATAATTTGAGCAGAGATGTCAGTAAAAACAACATGAAAAGAGCTGCTGACATATTGTCTGCTGTCTCCTCAAAACCTGTGTTAAGCTATATCTCTAGGAGCTTGATTCATCTGATCTATATCTATTTTAATCATGCAAATGAGTGGAGACAGGCAGGAATACGTAGGCCAAATTCATTCCATCATGAAGTACGGACAAAGTCTAACACAGGTCAGGCAAACCCTGTCTTAGAAGTTCTGGTTTTACGCTGTTAATTAGTGGGGAGCTTAATATTATTAACTCAGGTATAGAAGTGCCTAAAGATTGGCAGAATTTATACTTCGCCGTCAGCTAAGTGTCCACAGTCACCGACACACTCTCTTTTAGAAGGCCACAATACTTTTGGGTGATTTTTGTGTATATGAAGGAAATAATCCTGCCTTCCTTTTCTTCTTTAGTCTGCAGTCTGTGCCCAAGAGACACCAAAGATAATATCTTTCCTCAAAGCTGGTAATGGAATGGAAAAGTTTTTTTTTTTTCTGATTAAGATTTCTATGTTGCCAAATCAATTGAAAAGATACTAAATCCCTTCCACTTTGCTATCGTTTTGCTCTACTGGTTATTCTGTTCAAATGCTCATAGGAAATCATTTCTATCATTCTTGGAAAGTGGCTTGGGGCTGAAATAGGTAGTCTCCTGCCATGCTCCTCTGTGAATAGCAAAGGATTTTTTAATTCATCAATAATGCAACAGAAAATATTTTGTTCCCTGTTAATTGCCCACATTTTTATAACTACTTATAACTTATTTGACAGATCATCTGCATCATTAAGGGCATAGAGGAAATGTGTTATTTAAGAACTTTGCTGCACTTATTTCTGACGTGTAAAATTGGCTTGTTACAAAAGGGAAGGAAAAATATGAACTGGGAATCAAGAGTCTCATTCGTAAAGTCACATGTTGTCTAATTCTAGAACCCACACATGCTAGTATAAGTAACTAGCTAACCTTAAAATGTACTTACTGAAATGTAAACGTTTTAAAATCCTAACGTAATGGTTGTTAAGATATGTATTTGAAACACTGTACAAACTTTAATTCAAAGTGTGCGTTACTTATAAGCTAGCTTTACCTTCACCCTACAAGATAAAAGCCCAAATTCAATTAACTTGATCAACCAAACTCAAGCCATGAAGTTCTTTTGGACAGATGTCCTACTTAACTATGTTCTGATTTATTATATTAACTTAATATCACATACTGTAAGAACAGTCTCAAGCTACTTTTTAATTAAAAGGAAAAATATGCAGACAAGAAATTGGTTGTGTAGATCAGATCTGTTTAATTTAACTTCATGGCTTTGTCACATCATTTTCCTTCTTTGAAGCATGCTGGGTATGCGTAGTTTGCCTTCCATAACAGGGGTGATTCGTAATAATAGAGTGAGGGAGATGGTTTTTGGACTGTTTCTTCCCTCAGTTCTGTCTGTCTTCACATCATCACATTTCCAGGAAGAAGAATTGGCTGAAAAATGACTCTAAGTAAGCCCTGCTTAGTGCTTTTTCAGTGTAAAACTTAAAAGTGACATTATGGTATCAGGCAGCTGTTTTTTTTTTTTTTTTTTTCCCCAGCCAGATGCAAGGGCAATGATATGAAACTGAAAGAAACCACAGCTCAATCGTCTGCCTTCCACTTAATTTTTCATACAAATTTAAGGTCAGGTTGTGGCCTGGTAACCAGTGAGGTGTATGTAACTTTAGAACAGTAATTCTCTGAAACTGATTATGAAGAGAAACCAGGGAGAATGGACAGGAGCCTGCTCTTGGTTAAACTAAGACTAGATCAGCTCCATTACTGTATGGAGTAATGGACTTCTTTAGATTTATACTGTTATTAAGTAAGTGCAGAATCCGTCAGTGGATAACAATGACACAGTTCTGTTTGTTAGACTTTCAAGAAAATTATCTTTTATGTACAAGTATATGCATTTTATATACTTACATATAAGTTTGTGTGTACAAGACATATCTACATGTGTTGAAGCATGCAATATGACATATGCTGCCACATACTTCTGACTATAGATAATAAAATCATTCTTTATAATAGCAAACTTAATATTTACACAAGCAAAAGAAAAAGTATCCGTAAAGCAATACTTAAAGAGCTGCCATTGGTTTTTACCTTTATTTGGTAAATACAAGACCTCCCTGTGCTTGCTTTTTGTGCAAATATTTACGTCTCTCCTATGTAAGAAAACATATATCTGTCAGGGTACAATATTCTTGTGGGGCTTTTTCAGACATTTCTGTATTGACAGAAATGTTGTTTGAAAAAAGTAACAGGACCTATCTAAATTTACCTTCTAACTGCAGTCTTACTGCAGCAGTGTAATAAAGCAGTGTTGAGTCTAAGCTGCGGGGATGTCCAGAGGTTGGTAGGGACCCCTCAGCAGAAGTATAAAAATTCATGTTGTAGAAACTAAGCCTAAATTTTTGATGAACTGAATTTTTTGTAAAGTCTGTGAGAACAATGACAAAGGATACTTATACTGGAATTTAAAATATTTCTGCTTTGATAAATTCATGAAGGAACCCAAGAAAGCCTCAAAATTCTCATGATTCTCTGCGTTCTTACTTGCCTTATCTGAAGCTGATCTCCTGAGCTTCCAGCTGTGCAAGCTTCCTCAGAGATATAAATACAGTAACTGTATGTATAGCCATATATAGTAGCTTCTTAAGCTCCCTAAGTCTCAAGGCATGAAGATATTGCTGACTTAGGAATCGAGGAGGATCAGGAGTTTCACCTCGGGGATCCCAGCTACTCTTTGTTCTCTGACCTGAGCTATAAAGAGCCATGATGGTTCTGGATTTCCATGTACCTCGGCTCTGTAATCCTGCACCTGAAGGCTGCGACAGGGACCTTGGCAGACCGTCTATGTGATTCTTGTCAGATATTGCCCCATATGAAAACTCACACTAAGTTTAAGCATACTCTTAACAACAAAAACTCTGACAAAAATATCTGGCTGCTAGTTAACGGTGAGTAACTCAGAGTCTGACATATATTGTACCAGCATCAGGGAGGCAATGCCAGTCTAACAAGATGACAGGTCACCAGGTGCCAGCAGAGGATACAGAGGACATGTAGATAGAGGTAGCTCATGGTGAAAATAACACATTTCAGCGTGAAATGAAACAGTGAAATTTACTTTCTTTTTCTTTTAAACTGTTTGGCTTTTATCCTTGTATCAGACAGGCCAAGAATTCTGCAAATGTATTTCCACTGAACCATAATCCCACTTTCCAAAAATCCAGCTGGTAAGACCACCCTTACAAATAGTAATCAATTCTGTTATTTGACTGTGGAGAAACAAAAAGGGTCCTGCTATTCTGCACTGTTTCGATTCATTTTTAAGATTTATCTCCTAAGATCGACTTATTTAAAATTCGGTGTTAATACAAACTGTTTAATAATAATTCCTATCTAATTCTTGAGCCACCAATGGAGAGAGATATAAATCCCTTTTTACAATCATTAGATGGGTAGAACGTCAAAAAGTAGATCAGATTGCAGAAGACATTTTAGATTTGTGTCAAATCAGACAGTTCAGGAAAGTCTTCTGGTTAAGGCAGAGAAGATCCAAACAGAAGAGCCTCAAATGCAATAAGAACTGACTCTTCCATGCTTTCATTGGCCATATACGGAATAAAGTTTATTTTATTGCCTGTTTACAATATCATTTAAGGCCAAAGGAACACTAAAATGTCAAAGAAGAACTCAGAACAAGGGACCTTGATAATACACAAGATGAATTTATTACTGTGTAATAGAGTCTCCTGTTTATTCCAGCCAGTTACAGGCAAGGTTCATTGGACAGATCAGTTTTTACAACTGAGTTAGTTAAAGACAGTGAAAAACAGAACTGTCTTACAAAGTTCCACAATTTTGTAGTGCCTTCTCTGAATGAGTGTTTTGGAGGCAGAAAACTGCCAGTGTTAGGTAATACTCATTCCTCTGTCAATGGGCAAAGAGATGGTGATTTTATTGCAAACATATTCCCAGCCTCACTTAGCAAAACCTCAACGTTGCTGAAATAATTTTGAATTTTCCCATTAATTTCTGTGAGGCTTTCAGTTCCCCCTTTGGGCTTTTAGCGCAATGGGAATGTTGTTGACATTCACGAAAGGTGAAGATATCGGTAAAAAAATTAAATAAAATAATGCATCACAGATGAATAGAATAGCTCAAAAAGAGCAAATAATTTCCTGTTTAAATATTAAAGGAAGGTCTAGCATTTCCAGCACTTTAAACAACACTACATATAAACTTTATCAAAGTATAACATATTCAACTTGTGAAAGTAGTGTATTTTATGTGAAAATAAAAAGTACTGATATTTAATAGCTCAACAGTATTTTCATATAAATTCTTGCTGTTGTACTTTTTGTTTCAGTTCTGAATAATGATAACTTTCTTGTCAATCACTGAATGTCCAGGAATGCAAATAAGAAATTGCATCTGTTACTTGTAATTTCCCCAATCAAACTCTGAACTCTTTCCTTAACATTTTCAACAATTCTAGCATGTGGTACTTGAGATAATCCTGAACCCAGTATGTTTTCCTGATGGCTAGATTTGCCTGTCAGTAGTGTTTGCTTACCAGCAGTATCATATGAATGAGGTGAATTTTCATTGGAAGAAGCATATTGAAAACGTGTGTGTATCCTGCTTTGTTACATCTGTGTAAAGTTTCCCCCCTCCCAATGCAATTGTTTTTACTTTCTTTTAATCTTGCAAAGAAATGTAAAAGTGGAATAACTGACCCCATGTTCAAAGTCATTGTCAGAGACAATGAAGTCATAGGCTTCTGTTTTTAATAATGTCTTGCAAAACACAAAGCATCATTAATCATATTCAGAGGATAAAAGACACACAGATTTCCTAGTCTTAAACTTTCCTGAAGCCTTGAACATTTCAGTGTTGTAGATTCACATAGATAACATCCCACAACTCTGCACAGAAAGCCCAATCAGCAAAGGAAATGTGAAAATAAAACCATTTTTATTCCAATATATAAAAGCGGAGACTGTCTTTTATGCAAAGCAAAATAGACTACAATGGCTATTCCCTAACAGCAGTTCAACACCAGATGATGTCTGTAAGTACATTCTCTTATTCTCCCTTTGAGGATGGATTCAGTTAAACTACACCTAGTAACATAAATAAGGGTGTCCATGCAAGAAATAAAACAGACAACAATCATGCTGTTGCATTGTTCACGTTCTTATTTCTTTCCCGAATACTTTCACTTGCAGACAAGCCTTGCGGTTTATTGGTTTTAGATGAACGGCAGAAGCAAAATTGGACTAAATCTTCCCCTAAATATTATTCTCCTATCCAACTGTCCAGATTTGCATATCAAGCCAAATTCTGCCAAATCTGATTACCTTCAACTTTGAATTAATTTTGTCTGGAAATACAGTCTTAGTTAGTTCATTTGTGCATTAAGACCTCAGGAAAATCATTTTGCTGTAAAATGAAGTGTAATAGTACAGTTGAAATTTGGCCCTCTCCAACACAGTGCATGCCAAGTTGAATCCGAAAGAAGAAATAACCACAATACTGTGTTTAAAGATGTTGGTCTCAGTTCAGCAAAGTGTTTGAGAACTGGCTTCACTCTGTCTTAAGTTTAAACATGTGCTTAAAATACATTAGGACTATGTTCTCAATATGCATGTAAACTGGTAATAAAAAAGGAAACATATAATGCACATATAATGTATGCTACCCTTATATTTGTCTGAGAAGCAAGAAAGATAAGACTATAACTTGCCTACAGTTACAGCTCATGTGCTCCCAGACAAAAAGAGGACTAACTAGGCTCAGTGTAGTCTGCTGGGTGAAATTCAGCCTTTGTAAAGGATATGTGAGACTTACTGCTGATTTCAGAACAACGAAGATTTCACTTTCAGAGTGATATCACTTTGCAGTAGAATAGGCACATCCAGTAAAAGGTCTCTCAACACTGCAGACAGTCTAGAGAACTGAGTTTTGCAGTGTAATTGGGTGGTAGGGAGAGGATGGGAGTCAGGAGCCATCAACAAAGGGGTGGAATAATCAGTTTTGTTTTTGAGAAGGATGTA
>NW_010559894.1:78717-145964 GCF_000687285.1 Phaethon lepturus
GGAAAAGCCTCAGACAGATTCCCACAAATTAAATTTTCCTGCCCCATCATCCAGAAGCTGAGACCTCAACACCCTCAGCCCAGCACCTTGCACTCCCACGGACACCAGTGCTCCACATACCCATTGCTCATTGTTTTCTGTCTATCCTCCGGTGGCCTTCACAGCCAGCCTGATCCAGCTTCAGCGCCTTTACAGCCAGAAAGTGGGTAACAGAGACTGATCATTTAGGTTAGAGCATCCTACCCGCATGCCTTCAGGGGAAGACAGACAATCCACTCCAACCTGCAGACTACCTGCTGACCACGTATAGTACTATCCTGAGCTAGCTCAAGAATTTTTTTTTTCCATTTTCATGAGAAAAATACCTTAATCATTATCTATAGGTTGGAACAATTTCCACATCGATAGCTCTTATATAGAAGTGCATTGCAAAAATTGTGACACTAAATTAATGGCTTGGATGAAATGTATACATAAATTAATGGTATAGATATATATATTGATATATATGTATTTGTATAACTTTTGTACAGTGTGCATATTCGTATTTGTGAGAAAAAGAAAAATAAATATTTTCCTTCATTCTTCAAAGCAAGAAAGTGCCTACCATCTACAATTTTATGCTACTATTTATTTACAGCAACCACCTTCTTTATTAAATTATTTCATTTTAGTGTTAAATGGCACTTCTTGCTAAATGACTTCTCTGTTGATATTTAGTAATTAGCAGGGAATGGGAAAACTCATATTCCCTTCCAATCTGAATGGCAACGTTTATTCATTGAAATAAAGCTTACAGGCCAGAAGTACAGAGATTGAGTGAGAAGATTCTACTTATTTCCTCCAAAGACTGAATGGAAAAGAAATTTGATATATTTTGGTCTGGGTGTGTGTAGTCATGGATTATTGTTTGGCTGAACATGCTTTTCCACATTTACAGCAACTTTTCGAAACATTGCAAACAACTTCTACAGCTGTCATCAGAATTTATAAACATCTACAAAGTGGTTTTATACATAGTTTGTGTTTATTCAAAGAAATTAATTTTTTGAAAGGATAACATTTAATGACTATTAAAGAACGAGAATGGGAAGAAAAAATAAACATTTTAGTTGTGACTATTCTCACTGAAAATCCTGTTCTTGGGATTGTCTTTATGCATTAAAGTAGTCGATGCACTGTATGATCTATTATTAAGTCAATTTGTATAATGACATCCTTTCAAGGTACCATAAATCATTTAGCATAATAGATATGTTGCCAAGTTTGTACGAACTACAAACCTATATTAGGAAGAAACAGCTAATAATCTGCTATCAATAAGCTAGTTAAAACATTCCTAACAACAAGCAGGATGAAATGCAAAATAAAACCAGATCATTGCTTTATGTTATCTGTGTAATAGTTTATTTTTAACTAAAATATATATATTTTTTGGCTCAAACCCTCCATTCTTACTGAATGCATGAAGATAAAAAGCATATTGCAGTGTTACAACATCAAATTCACAATGATGAGATCTTTAGATGTGATCCAGATTCAACAGCAGACTCTGGTTTTTCAATAAAAAGAAATCTGTCTCTGAAAGCTGATGTTCTGGGGAGCTCAGAATGTTCATGGATGTATTGAGGAACTGGATAATTGGGCTGGCTAAAACAGGGATGGGAAATACTTAAAAGTGATAAAATGTCACTTTGTTTCCAATGTTTCTTCTGAAATTCTGCAATGTTCTTAAGACATATTGTAAATTTTTTCCAATTCAAAATATTATTTTTCATTTGCAAATTAGGCATTTTGGGGGGAGCAGGGATTTCAATTTTTGGGGTGGTTCTGTTTTGTTTTGTTCTTTGTTTATTTTGTCAAAAAACTCTAGAAAATCTCTCTTTCTGTTTTAGCCAAAGAAACATTTTCCTCCCACTGCATTTTTTGGCTAATCCAGCACTCAGGAGTCCATTTTTTTGCATGATATTTTTGCCCATTATACATTAGTGTTTCTTGTGATTTTTTTGCCTTGGTACCAAAGTGTTCAACATCATTTTAAGATCAAATGTCAGTTCATACAAAATCATGTGAGCTGCCATATTAAGACTGAGAATCATTCATCACTATTTACTTGTCAACACAATTACATCCCTGTGGGCTGAGTAACACACCACAGTGTGTATGTAAACATGATGGTGTTTTGCTTTTGTGTGTATACTTGTGTGTGAGGTGTTGGATAAACAAGCCCAAAGACTGATGTGCATTCTCACTGGAAAAATGAATATAAACCAGCTTTCTATATTGCTATCCAACTGTACTGCAAGAAACAATTTTCATTATTCATGGGTAGTCCTTAATCAGTGTTTTACCCTTTCTGAATTCTACTGAGATACCTTTGAGTGTTTTAGACTTGACATAGATTACAAAAAGGCTTCCTGGGTCGCTTAATTGGATAATTTTTCCAGAATTCAACCCAATTATTCAGTATAATCAAAAACATAAATGAAGAAGTAGGCGTGGCAGGATTTTTTTTTCTTGGTTATCTTTAAATTGCAGTTTTTCTTCATTTCGTTGTACATGAACCTTTCATTTATTTGGGGCTTAAATATTATTTCTTACAGAACAAAATCTGAAAAATCATATGCTGCAAGTAATGAAGGTCAGCTTTTCAATGCAAAATACAGTATAGGGATAAGTAATTTGTGTTTAATAAAAACATAGCTATTTCTGATCACTTCTTAATAATGATGACACAAACAAAATTTATTCAATGAAATAAAGACCCCAAAATACTTATTCAAAAAGTGAAAGACTTGAAATAATGAAGGACGGTGGGATGAAATAAACTAATTGTAGTAGAGATCAGAGCCACAAAAATATGAGCTTCAAAAATTTTATTTATTTATTTCACATGACTAGGAAATAGCACGGGCTTTATTTACTAGGAAACACTGAGATATACTCCTGTTCTCATTAAGATTAAAGATTTATGTTCTGAATTAATCTTTTGCACTTGATCAATATTAATAAAGCTATGGGGCACCTCTGACGGTAGGTCTCTTTAGGTCTCTTTTTAAACAGTCCTTACCACTAAAAGAAGAGAAGCTACCCCATCCTCCTGTTCCCTGCACCATTGAACAACAAAAGCATTTATTTGTGGTCAGCTGAACTAGGAAACTGGACTGTATTGACACTACCTTTCTTTTTCTTACAAACTGTATCCATTCCTCAATCTAATGTAATGCTCAGCTACACGAGTGCTTGTGACACTGCAAGAGACTGAGGCAGTAAGGGAAGGAAATTAAGATATAGCTACAAGATGGGAATGCTCCTTCACTAGCAGTAACTTCATGCCATTTTAAAGTGCACACTGAACCACTCTTTCAATCAAGGCTAAGGAATGTCAGAATTGACTCTATGAGGATAAAGATAAGAAATCTGCCACCACCTCTTTTGCTTTGGCCTATTGTCAAATGCTACTCATAAATATTGGGGAAAAAAATATCCAGAAGTGCTTTAATTCTTACTTGTGAAGAACTTCATAAAGTTACTTTACATCCGGTCCAACCAATATGGATATCGTTATGTCATGTGTGTGAAACTCTCTTTCATCGAAATGAGTTTAAACAGCAGCATCTGTACAATGAAAAACAAAACAAACAAATACACAAACAAAAAAAACCAACAAAAAGCCCCACACTTCCCTAGCTAAAGCACTGAAAACATAAGGGATCGTGGAAGGCATAGAGGCAATAGATTGCACAATCTCCTTACTACCCTAAATTGAATGAACATTTCGGTTTTGCATTGTTCATTTCCCGAACACTGAAAGTAACTGAGATCCAGCTTATCACCAGTGTATTTCAATATGTCACGATCTTGCCTAGAATTAACACAAAAAACCAATAATCTCTACATTAGAGATAATACCTGACTTTACTAAGAGAGAGAGAGAAAGCCAAGAGAGTGAATGTTTCTAAAGTTTCAGAGAAGTTTGTCTTCATTTGAGGTTACCTGCACTTTCCTTTCTCAAATACAGAAAAGCATGATTCTAAACAACTTTTGTGAAGGTTTACTGAATATGAATGTGGCAGAGTTGTTTTTTTAACACATGGCACAAAGGTCAGCCTTAGTCAATTACCTTTTTTCTATAGATGCTTGATTACTACTTGCTGATTTCTTTAACCTTGAACCACATAAATCAGCAAATCCTTTCTGGGAGCTGAAACATTTAGTAAAGCAATGTTGAACATCTGTCTTTAGAAAAACTGTAAATTTATTTTATAAAGAGGCAATTCAGCATAGCTAATAAATATGATTTCATGCTTTTTACTTCCCAGCTGGTTCTAGATTCTAGAGTGTAATGAATTAGTAACTTCTGAAATCCGTTGTAAGGGAATAAGCTACTAAATGTAAAGGAGAAGATTTCTGAATAATAGCCTTGTACTTTACAGAAGTATTAAGGTGGACATTTCTCATGGGGACCACAAATCTTTGAGGCTCTGAGTTGTGCTGTACATCATCCTGACACTGTTTCTTAGCTGGTGTAAATACGAATGGCCACAGTAACTACAGTGAAGCATGTTTTCACAGCTGAATATTTAGCCCCACAGCTGTGTTTTGAATATCAGCTCTCTCTATACCCTCATACCATTTCTGACATACCAGATTTCATAAGGAAACCTGATAACAGATGAGAAATAAATGGCAAGTGAGAGATTACAACTGAAAGAGTTGTCCAGACTTTCATAATCAATGGAGAAGAACAACCACATCCAGGGTGTGGAACATCTCATCCTAGGGGAGGTACTTGAAAGAATCTGATAAATCATACTGTGAAGTCCTTTTTCATTCATCAGATGCTAAGAGACAAGCATGACTATTCCAGATCTACCCCAGGGCCTGAAATGCGGGCACCTACAGTTAGATAAGGTGAATTTCTCAATCTCTGTTGAGAATGCACCACTCAATTCAGTGTTGAAGGGGAGGTGTTACTCTGCAGTGGAAGCAGCTAGAGTAACAACAAGAGCCATTTATCTTCATCCCAATCCTCTGGCCTTAACATTTGGTTCTTTACTCAGACTTCTCCACAAAATAAATTTATTTTTATTTTACAAGTAAATACCCTTTGAACATGCTGATACCATTTGGAGATGACTTTTGATGTATGATGGTATTCCTAAGGAATCTTATAATTTCTCCTCATATTATTGTAGGTGTCCGTGTTTTGGGCTTGGCTGGGTTAATACACTTAGCCATGCCTCCCAGTCTTCAGGAGCATTAACCTGAATTTGCTGTCTTTGTTTTCCCAGAGGTGAGCCATCAGTTAGATGCATACTAATCAGAATAAGAGAAGGACTGGAAGCATTAGCACTTCCTTTCTAAAATGGGAGCACCTGCTGAGTGCTCAGTGGTAAATGTGAAATGGAGGAAAATGTCAAAATATTTGCTGGGTAGATACTTTGGGTAACTATCCATCCTGGGCTGCCCATTAGGCTTAACTGCAATTAGAGAGTGAGTGGCTATCACTGCCCTTAATTCGCTAAGAAAACATGAATTCTAATTAGCTTCAGACAAAGGTAGAAGTCTCCCCAGAGGGGTTCTAGATCCACATGGAAGCTCCCAGTGGGATACAGCCTGAACATCCTCCAGCCTTGTAGCAGACTGGAGACAGAGCTTTATTAGAAACATCTCCTTTACCCCACTGCTGTGCCTTCAGTACCACAAATAACAGCACATGGAGTCCATTTTTTATAAATCCTGGTTTCAGCTTGTAAAAAATCCAAAGGATATTTTATGCTAATAGCAACATCATGGGCTTTGTCTTCTCAAGCTTTACTGAGGACTTAAACAGGCAAAATTCCCATAGAATTGAATAGGTGATTTACCTTTGAAAACTGGGCAAAGTAATTACTCACATAACTAATTTAAATTTTCAGATTATCCGTAAAAGCATTCTCACTGCATTATTCTAAATTGTTTTAAGGAATGGCTACAAACTACTGATGTTTTTTTAAGCTAGTGGCCCTTTATTTCTTGGTTTGAATTACACAGAATCACGATTTGAAGTTGTGTGATTGGATATCCAATGCTAAGAGCATCTCTGTTCCTTGGTGAGTGAGTCCCTACCCTGCTTTCCTGTGCAAAATGCCTTAACAAACAATTCTGCACCTAACACTCAAGGAATGGCATACCACTCAGATTATCAAAACACTCTCTGTTCCTCACAGTTCTTTCACACACAAGACTGTATCTATTCAACTTTCTAGAAGCTTGAATTATTCTCAATTTCCAAAGGGATTTGCATATTTTAATTCTATGAAGAAAAACATTCCGTGAAGTTTTTTCTGAGTTCTAGTTTTGAATTTGAGTCTAGGTTTGACTTTGTCAAAAAAAGCTGAGGTCTGCCATTGCCTGGGATTTTGGCAGTAATGATTAGTGATTTAATGGTTCTTTAAACTTAATGATTAAGCTAGTGCAGTATTCAATCTTAGTTTTGGAATTAAACTGTTTCCCCTTCTTTGGAACTCTTGTTTTAACTTTTTATCGTGAAGTATCAGAGCATTGACCTCAGTGCTGGTGGATCCATGGTGGACTCCATATGTTTATCCAACTGCTTGGGAGCACAAAGATGGCACAAGGCATTTGCACTCCACATCCTGGGTCACTCCTGCTCTGGAAGGACAAGCAGAAAGCTTGTCAAAGAGGTCACCATGTCAGCAGGATGCTGGAAGCAAAATTAAGAGTGAAGGAGAAGATGGGACAGGCAGGGAGTTTGTCAGGGAAACATGTCTTCTGTAAAGGTTACTCTTTGTGCTATGGCCACTCAACATTTAATTTATCATCTCCAAAAGAAGTTTTTACACAAAGCCTGCACTCTTCTAAAATGTCAGTGTCGCAAGTTTAGCAAAGAACTGAAATCTTCATCTATTCTTCTTAGCAGTCCTGTTCCCCAGTTTCCACCATAAGCTGCTGTCTTTTGTATTCCTCCCATTTTCACAGACACGGGAAGATGCTATGTTGGCATGGAGAAGTGGCCTGCTGGATTTTTGCATTCCTCCCATTCCAGTTAGCTTCTTTATTTTTTCTCTCTTAGAAATCCAGACGAGATGATTCTATTCATGCAATACATCCTTTAACCTAAGCTAATCACCCACATAATGATCAAAATCTTTTGTTCTTCATGTAGGACCTCAGCTGAAGTCTTTCTTACTTTCCAGACATTCTCAATTAGTGAAACTTTTGTCTGATGCTAGAAATTGGGAGGTATTTATGAATCCTGTACCACGTTTACGTCATTATTCAGACAGGAAGGAAGGGAACAAGGAAATTCAAGGGAAGGGAAGGCAAGGCAAGGGAGGGGAGATTTTTTCCAACATAAAAAGTATCTGATATAAAAGCTGCCCATGCTATTAAAGAGCAAATAAGGACAGGAAGCTAAGAATCAATGATCTGCAGATTTCCAGGACTATTGTTGGTCTGTATATTTTTAAGCTAGTTCAAGTAACATTTTTAAAATCTTTAATCCATGAAGATTGACAATACTATAAAAAAAAATTTAAAAAGCTTGTAAACTATATAAAGAATATTGCAAGAGGGGATGAATTAGATGACCTATCAAAACCCTGCCAGACCTAGTTTATTCTGTCTAATTTCTTCATCTGGAATACAGAAAAATTAGTTTAATAAAAAAAAATTCAAGAAACTGGCCCATCTCTTTTTTAGGTAGGTCAAGTATGAGTTGTCTATCCAGAGACTTAGATAATGCTTTGCTGTTGCCCATCTCAAAACTGACCAGCTACAAGTGTCAGTATTTTGTAAAGCTGAGGGGGAAGGGGACATGAATTGTTTTCTTACTATTCCTTCTTTTCTTTTTGCTTTGGACAGAGACTTTGATGCAGCTCAGTACTTGGAATGCTTAAGGTAGGACAGGCAGAGATGGATGAATGAGGCAAGCAAAGGTGGATGATAAATGTAATTTATTTCTTGACCACATATGTGGTACATTCTTCTTTATGAACAGTCTGGCAGGGTCCCAGATATACACTATTCATCAATGTATTGCACTGTTGCATGAATATACTTTTGTTTTCACTCTCTTGTTGGTAAATTCAGATTGGGCTAATCTGTAAACAGTCTTTCAGCCCTTTTGTATAATTTAGCAATTGTGCTATGGCAACAAAAAGCTTTTGCGAAGTTGGTATAAACATACAGCCAAGTAACGTTTTTAACTTGGTGAATAATACCACTTGTTTCAAAATGAATAAAGAAACATTCAGATATGTTCTGCTGATGTGTAGAAAGCACTGATGAAACTGTCTTGGTCATAATTCAGAAAAAAAGTGCATCATCTAACTCTGGGACAGATCTTTTCTGTTCCAAGCCACTTACATTCCTTATTTAGGATGCACACACTGCACAGCCTGCCCTTTGTGCAGAATGCACTTACTGTCAGGGATGCAACTGGCTACAGAAGTCCCATGTTGGTTCTTTGACGAGCTGAAGAACTCAAGGTAAAATGTAAAGTAAGCTGTAAAGTGACCAGCATCCTTTAAAAGTTGTGGGAAAGCAGCAGGATTATGTGCATGAACAACACGAGAAATTAGTTTTTCATGGATGGAAAATACTTTCCCAGAGGCAATAGAAACTAAATAAAATAAAATAAAAAAATACAGTAATTCTGGAATCAGAGGGCATAACCAAATCATTTCCTTACATGTATTTTTTGTTCAAACTTTATTTCCGTTTTGAAGGACTGCCAAAATAGTCCAACTTCTCTCTCCATAAAGTTATGTGCAATTCCCTCTGGAGTGGGTGTGGAAAAGGGAGTCAAATGAGGCATGTTATCAGGTAACATAAATAGTTTACAGTGTTTTGAAATCATGGTGCCTTTATCTGCCGAGGGGAATTTTGCCAAGTATTGACATTAAAAGCAGAAGGAATTTAAATAAGATTGACTCCTAGCCTGCCAGAGGATGGTTCTTTATGATTTCACCCCAAACCTGCAGCCCCACTATTTTTCTTAAAACATATTTTGGCTTCTCTCCATCTAAAACTTTTGCTGATCCACTGTACTTGGCACATTAATTTTCTGTGATGATTTTGGCAGCCATTAGACATTGCCTATGCCTAGCATGGGAAAAAAAAGAAAGGAATCATGGATATGCTTGACATAGGGTAATTTTTCCTTTCTATTGCATTACTGATAGCAAGTACCACTTCATTTACCACTGATAAAGTGTAAGAAAAGTTAATAGAAAAGAGATTATGATATTTCTTTTCTTTTTTAACAAAATCTGACCATTTACATGCTACTGGATGCTAAGTAAGAGCTGCTGTTCCAAGCTATATATACTCACTTTACTTCTAGTTTAGTCAAACTTAATAAAAAAGTCTTTTACCAATTTAGATGCAGCAAAAATTTCATACGGCTTAAATGATTTAGGCCTTTAGATGATTATCTATCTAAGAAGTTCACTGTCCGTACTAACAACTGAAGAACTCATTCATCACTCAACACAACAAATCTAGAATCTTCACTTAGGTCCTATCAGCTATCTGCTGGTCTTCCACACATTTCCATTTCTTCTTGTCTTATCTATTTCTTCCCATTTGTCCCTGCAGTTGGTAGATAAAACCATGACATGAGGTCCAAAGAGAGAGAAACAGATGCATCTTACTCATTAAAAACTTGGTCGCTATTGTAGAACATCCCAGAAGACTGTGTTATTCACAGCTCTCACATTTTTCATATGCCAAAAACAAACACTGAAAATTTTAGATTAAAGGAAGTAGCAAATGAAAAGTGTCTCAAAGGGGACATGAAATTTATTTGTGGTGTCACAAAATGCAGTAATTATTAGCTCTTTAACATAATTTTCCATCAAAATTATGAAACCCTCGCATGGGAGCACTATGGCTGGGAGCACAGCAAATCTTCATTACACTCATCAGTTTGTGAAGAAACAAGGAAACTGATGTAACACACAAAAAGGAAAAGGAGAAATTGGAGACACAACTGGAGTATAGGTAAAGTTCAGCACTGGAATATCATCCCTATTTTCTATGCTCAGATCTCTTTCAACTCTGGAACTACGGATCAGATTCTGATCACTGCTGCAATCTGCAAATGCAGATTTATTCTCAAGTGTGTCTGAAGTTTCACTGGTGTTGGAACATGAATATGAGTCTGAAAGAACACTTGGGAAAAGTGAGAACGTTTGGCCCTTTGTCTTCAGGTTCGTCACGCAGGAAGATACCTCTCGTAGCACATAGAAGTATCACCATGCAGCTACAATATAACACCTCGGAAAAAAGGATTTTACCCAAGCCAAGTACATAAGGAGAGTAGTTCCAAGTGAGGAAAATGGTTAAAAAAAAAAATCACACTGTTTTTATAATATATCTTGTTTTAATAACAGAATGCAGTGCAATCACAATAAATCATAATTAGGTGACAATCTGGTGAAAAAAAAAAGCAAATTTAGTGAAACTATCTAAGTTTTCAGTTGAACTACAGAGAATTTACCAAGTTCCCATAGCAAGATTTAACAATTTTGTGTTGCTAACCAACTCCTAATTTCCTTGTCATTGCCACTGGTTTGTGGCCATAGTGCTGCAGTCAGCAAATACTAAAAGGTTTTATGCCAGAGCTGGGCTGGTAATGCCTCCACAGCAGCCAGTCTGAATATGTATAGTATGTGACATTTCCCATGTACCCTGATGATGATACGGGATACATAAAACAACAGAAGATCAAGCAAAGAAAATGTATACTAAGTTTAAACAAAACAACTTGTTACTTGTGGCCTGAATTGAAACTGCCTTATTCAGACTGCTTCAATCTAACAAACAAATCACCTTTTAAACACTATCAGTGAGGGAAACAATCAACTATGTCCTGACACGTGGTTAAAATTAAAATACAGTATAGCATGCACAATTATTTTGAAACCCATAATTTTCAGCTAGTAGAACATAGAATATTGTGTATATGTGTGTCAAATCACTGTTGATGATACATGTCTTACGTTATTCACTGCAAAAATAACTACCTTAGCCAATTTCTAGTAAAACAAATTCCTCCATCTTTAAAGCAACACTCTTGCCAACAGAAGTTCTGAGTAACTAGGAATTGCACAATTTAGCCAGCTAAGAGTTTTTCTTAGAGAAACCATGGCTTATAACACATTTCTCAGCAATGACATTTGTAAATTTAAATGGAAGCCAGAAAGCATGAATGAGATCTCAGAATAGCCAGTGCTTCTAAGGTCAGAGAAATTTTCCTGAAAAGACAGGTTTGTACATTTTTTGAGACTTAATATTCTAGAGAAAACCATAGGCCGAGTGATGACTTTGATGTGAAGCCTTTCTCTACACCCTGGCATATTACTTCACCCTGGCTTAGCAAAGGAGTTTCTCAGTCTTTAAAGTACTCCCATTGAAACTATTTTGCTCTCATTAAATATTCATCAACAGCTGGTGTCTGGAGAACTCCATCCCACACAGCAGACATATTCAAGAACTTGCTCTGAACCACGTGGTGTTAGACCATGAACTTTAATGGATGTGCTACAACTCAGGTGCGTGTTCACTGGCATTCTCCCCACTTCCTTGTCTTGGAAATTCTCTTTTTTGAGATGTCTTCAGGTAGAACAAAAACAATGGTTAAAACCTCGGCATTTTTCTTTTCCAGTAAGCCCCAGCGAATGCAAACCAGGTTTATTCTGAGTGTGGAAGCAGCAGAGTGAAGGTGTGCAAAAAAAAGTGTGTTATTCCATCCTGTTGATGATTTTTCATAGGCTTATGTCATTCACATTATCCTCAAATAAGGACAATAAGATAATAGCTGATTTATACATAATGGTTTCCTGCCTTTTGCATCTCTTCACTGTTTTAGGAAGCTGCAGGGGTATTTTGCAGGTCTCAAAGGAGAGTCGAGGAGGATGTTGCTTTCTCAGTCTTTGTTCTAGTCAGTCCATATTTGACAGTAGTGCTCCACTTCTTTGATAAGAATGGTCTTCTAGAGCAGGCCAACCAGGATTTCTAGGTGGTAGAAAGTCCATATCATGACTCCTGGTGTATCTATGTGTGCGTTACCACCTCTCTGTTGTCAAGGCTGGGGAAGTTCTGCAAACTGTATCCAGCAGCAGAGATACAGGCAACCAAGGTTTACCAGGGCAACAAAACATCTGAGCTAGACTGCAAGTACCTGAAGTTTGGACTTATGGACGTAAAATGCGAAGTTGTTGCCTTTGTTCTTTTATGACTGTAGCTGCCACATTACTTACTCACTTGAGAAAACATTACCCTGAATCTCTGATCAGGACCTCCAGGTATTACTGCAATATAAATAAAAACCAATTGTTTTGTCGTATGATGATTCTTAAAGAGAGTAGCCAAAATGTAGTTGGTTTTATTAGTGTTTGGCCTCTTGTGTCTTTTTGGTGGTTTGGTGTTTTTTCCTTTCTCTCTCATGTGGCTGACAAGCTTCATAGAGGCAGCAAACAGAAAAGTTATGTGACTGTGATAAGCACTTATATACGCTTGACTGCGGACTCAGCAGTGACTCTCACCAGACTTCCATAAAGGGCAAAGAACTAACCCTTTAAAAAAAGAGATTTTATGTAGTATCTTGCTCTGTGAAAATAAATACTAAACAAAGCTTTTGGGGATATTTTCCATGAAGTTATTGTGTATAATTATCAGCACCCTAAAGAGAATCAAAATATAAAATCTTAGAAAGGTGCATATACTTCATGTTACCAAATGTACTTTGATGTTTCAATAGAAAATACAATTAACATAACTCAACTTATGAATCATCTTTCAAGTTGTTTATACTTATTTCTTCCTACTCTTTTTTTTTTCCCTTTAATTATTTATTCAATATTCCCACAGAGAAGTAGATGAGGGGGAAAGACTTATTTATATAATGGAGACCACATACTGTAAAATGAAACATTTCATAAGTAGCACACTCACTCTTGTCCTTCATAAATGTTCACAAAGAATGGTTTTATCCTTCATAAGGCAGGTCTATCCAAAGTAAACAATGTCCTCCTCGAGGAGTGTATGTTGACATGTTTGTGAAAAATGCACGCCGTCTACAAGAGAGACATTGCCCTGGATTAAACTAAAAGCCAATAAAGATAGATATTTTTGCAAGAGATGGGGAAAATGGTTGCATTGAGGATATAATTCATGGTAAGCTTATTAAACGGAAAACTTTATATTTAGGAACAAATGCAACATGTTGCTATTAATCTTCATTTTGAAGAGCGTACTATAATAGCATTATGATAAGTGAACTGTTTGACTTCATTGTAGAACCAGTTGGGAATTTTTCAAAGAAACATTTTTTCATCTCCCTGCTTCTCATTGAGAACTAAGTCATGTATTTCTACACAGCACTGCACTGTGTCATGTAGGTGAACCTATAATGTCCCTTCATCTCACTTCTCTGATAACAACCCTTTTTTCCATACTGGTTTGTTTGCCGAGAAGTTGTGTTCAGTGTGTTTGGAAGCAAATAATTATTTAGAAGGCAATTTTTGGTCAGGATAAAGGTTACTCTGTAATTATAAATTGTAAGATCTTTGAGAAAAAAACTACCTCTAACGGAAAAGCCATAAGTTAAGACTGGCTTTTTTAAAATCTAGATCTGTTAACATTTTTTAAAAAGCACCTTTGGAATGAAAATGCGTCATAGAATTGTGTTAATTTTGTAGAAAATGCATATCAGAATCAAGCAAGAAATATAAAAAAAGTTTTGTCAAAATATTTTACACTGTTATTTCAGAAACTTTTTTCTTCTGTTTGAGTGATCTTCATGTTGAAACTTTACATGCTGTGATGGAACATACAAGACAAATTCAAATAAAATGTTTTCACTGAATGAAAACAAAACTTACCTGCTCCTAGCCATTTTGTCTGTGGAGTATATAGAAGTGCAGAGAGTTTGTTCTTACTCAGAACAATCTCAAAACATTATTTGCCAGGTGGCATTTTCATTCTCCTGACAGCTTTTGTTAAGGTCAAAAAAAATACTATCAAATATTCACATTCACAAAAAATTATGGAACTCTGTTCCATATGGATTTCTGTTATATATGTCTACCCATAACCATTTGATTTTTTTTTAATGCAAATCATAACCATTTGATTTTTTTTTAATGCAAATTTCTTGTAAATTATACAAAGAAACTAGATGAGGCTATATTTGATTTTTCTCTCATGACTTAAACACAAGTTCATTAAAATTATTGTGTGGTCATATTCAGTTCACAAATGGAGGTAATATCATTGAAGAAATCATATTAAGAAATTACTGAATTTTGGTCAACCCTCTGAAAAATAATACTCTGGTTTCAACTTTTTGCTTTCCATACCCTTTTCTGGAAGGGCTACCTTTTCACCAACCCCAAGATTATGGTAGTCTTGGATAGATAGAAGAATGTGAGAGACTTTTTGATCAGAAACCTAGGCAGAAATAAGACATTTAAACACTGCCAGAATACAATGGGACTTCATAAATCTATATTTTGTATATAGTTTTCTGCAGTAGGCAGGGGAAGAACATTTACAATTCCTTGGACCTGGTGCAATTTTCAGCTAACAGCAACATGCCATACAGGGGCAAGAGTCAGTTGTGAAGCCCTCACTTACTCCCTAGTTCCCCTGAAATACTTTTTCTAGACTTCTTGTCTAGTAAACAGTCACAGGGTACTCGAAAATGTAAGTGATCTGGAAAATCAGACATCCTGGGATGTGACTTCTATGCCACACTGTTTAAATTTATTTGTAGCTTAAAGTTCAGGTCAGACTACTCAGTTCCTTAAAACTAGCAAACAAAAATTTTAGCAGCTTATTGTGCCACCAATCCTCTGTTCCTTCTAATTGATGTTTAGTCTATTACTTAAGTACTTTACCCATCTGTAAGAAAATCCAAAAGTTTGAAGATGCATCCTTCTATTAGATACTATTTTCTTCATACAGAGGGCATCTTGTCCACTAATTTTTCCTGGAACAATGAATATTCAGAATGCTTATGGTGGGAGATCTCTTGAGACATGTAAGAAATACACTTCACAAAACTAATTGGCATAGTTCAAATGAAGAGAAATAAATGTCCCAAGGACCAACTTTTGGGATGGGATCAGGAGCTAGCCACAGACTGTTTGGAAACGATATCTTAACTAGCATGTGATTTATGATCGCAGCACAGATAATTATAATTTACCATCAGCGGATCTGGAGTGCAAACCTGAGCAAAACCCAGTAAATATATGTAACTCTAAAATTAGAAAATATGATGCTGAACACCCAAAGGGATGGATTGAAAGAGATCTTTTTTTAACCTAGCCTCTCTGCTGCATACAGCATCAGATTTGTTCCCTGCTGCAGCTCACAATAGAAAAGGGTTGCACAAAAAGACCTTCACAACGGTTTCTTCTTCTTTATTTCATACATTACAAAGCTAAGATTTCCAAAAGGACTTAAAAGCATGAGAAGCCCATCTGTTAGGCAGAAATCCTTACGGTGCCTTCCACGTGGGAATGAATTTTACTTGATACAAATAACCATAAACCTGTTGTAATTAGCAAAATCTTTAGTCAGATAAAACAAAAAATGAAAAAAATTCACCTATTAAATTATATTTTTACTAGCTGCAATTTAGAATATTTTTATGTGACATTGCATAAGTCTATTTCACTTTAATAATGCTTCTGATTTTGCAGAAATGCTTCTGATCTTCTGATCTTTGCATTGAAAACTAACATCACCGGGTCTATTTCAAAAAGTAAAGACTCCAGTCACTCAGTTTAAGGTGAATTTTTTGAATTTTTTTTTTAAATATCTTCTTCAAACCATCCTCTGGAAATATACAATATAGTGCTAACTATCTAATGTATGGGCTCTCAAGAAATTACCAGTGAGTGTGCCGTGCTGGTTGTACCACCCCATGAACATCAGTTTTTATGTTTTGTTATTTCAATATGTAAGGACTTTTATAAGAACCAACTCTTATCCAAGGCAAGTGTGTTTCCTTAACACATTTGTGTAGTCACCTGGGAGAGAAAGACCCAAAATTAAGCGTTAGTTCTTTTATTTTTCTAATTGAAAGTCTACCAAACCTTAAAAAAAAAAAAAAAAAAAAGGAAGAACTGTGTTATGAACTGTGTTATGAAGTGTTGTCATAATGATTTTCATTTACAGCCCTTTCAAGGTTTGTTTATTACTTTTAAAATCTCCCAAATTGATTGTTTGCTTGTGTGCATACGTAGGAATTTCTGTGTATAGTTTGGAGGTGTTTTCTGCAGGGGAAGGTTAAATGTTTCCAACGTTTTCATGAACTACCATCAGATGTCTTCCAGATCACTACTGGTTCCCAGAGCACAGATTGAGGAATACTGCATTAAAGGAGACATTTCCTTTTTCCATTGACTCTGGAGGGATTCTAAGGGGATTTGGCACCCCAGGCTAAGGTTAACCTTTGTGAACACCATCTGTAGTTTAATTTTAGACACACATTTTGGGGGAGGGTGTTATGTGATCACAAATGGTTAATGTTCACGGGTAGGCAGTCCTTAAGAAAGCAGAGCTCATACTAAGAAAGAAACGCAGCACGCTGGGCCAGTAAAAGCTGCTATACAATACTCGCACCATTATTAAGACCTTATTGAGGTCTTTGTGAGACCACAGATAAAAGTGGCAGAGATGATTGCCCAAGGCAGGGAAATTGCTACAGTTTCTATATGGGTACAAGAAGCACTATTTGGTCTGCTTTCTTGAATCTCTTACATTTAGCTTTTGGACCTGGGCATCCCCAGACCTTTGGGAGGGGCTAGACCAGAGACCTGGGCTGTGATCAGGACTACATATTAGCATATGAATTGTCGTGCTTCTGATAAAGAATGTGGCATCATAATCGTTATCTCACAGTAGCTGTGTCTGGTATTTGCCACAGCTAAGGATATTGTAAGGCTGTAATTATTGTTTTTAGGAGCTTCCAATAATTTTCCAGAAAAATTCCATCTACTGTGCCAGTGCCAGCTTTCAAAGCAGAAGGATAAGGAACTAAACCAAATACATCTGAATAAATAGACGCCACTACCGCAAAACTTCACGCTCTGTTCACAGGATAAGTTAAGCTCTGAAGGCAAAAGAGCAGAGCTGGAATTGTATTCAGTGCGAGTGCCACAGGCTGCCAACAATTGTATTTAAGTTCAATATCGTTTGAAGAAGGAAGGAAGAATTTGAAATTAAGGCTGGGAAGAGGTAAAATTTATTATTCATAGAGGACTTTTCTCCATGAAATAAAAGGTTATACTCCTTTTACGCATGGCGTGGTTTTATTGTCTGACCAAAAGGGAGAACCACTTAAAAACACAGCATGATATGAATGAGTGGTCAGTAGTTGGCATGTATAACATACTTAATTTTTCTGTCAACATTTTCCCCTTCCCCCCACCCCGGGTTTTTATGCTAAGCTCTGAAGTACTGAGACAGTTACTCTGCTGTTTCAAATTCCCACTTCATCTAGTAGGTAGCCAGAAAGCATGACGTGAATGGCCAATATGAAAATTTCCAATAAAACAATGGTTTTGGACTGTGTTTCCATCTCTGTTAGACCACTAGAGGTTAAATGCATTTTCATAAGAATTTGTGCCAGAGAAGCTTACTTTCCTAGGCAGTGAAGTCTGCCACATGCAAAGATCTACATATCATCTTAATCACAAAGTATTTAAAAACTTAATACTTCCTGTGTATGCATAAGCACATGATACTAATCCTTCTTAACTGACTATATATATGTGCATATGTGAGCATATAGCCCACATACAGTATAATATAATTAATAACATAATATAGAGTACACAAATCAGACTATTTTTATATTAATGGGCTTGACATTTTCAAAGCTGTTTACAATTCCTTGTAAAGGAGAAAGCTTTTATTATTTGTAGGAGAGCTCATCCTAAAGATATATCAGGAGGATGGGTACAAAGTGCTGAAGCCGTGTAACTGTGCCAGAGCTGATCAGTGTTCAAGTCCTGAGCTACAAAAATGGGAGAAGGAAGAGGCAAGCCCAGATATTTGACTGACCATATAGGTCCCAAGAATCTTAACCAACAACACTGAACTGATGAAGGGTAGAAAGACTGAGTCATCCTCTATAACTCACTAAGGAAATACCATGTTTGCTGTGATAATGGACATTAAAGCAGGTAACAGAAGGAAAAAAAAGATGATCTCTTGAACTTTTCAACAAAATACCTGATTGCTGCTGGACTGCTGTTTCTTCTCATAATTAGAGCCTGCCTCATCTCTCCCCTGTCTGGCTAACATGTCAGAGGCAAGACAGATGGAGCAGGTTATCAGTGGCCAATATGGTCAAGCTAGCACTATAACATACTCTTTGTAGCTACATCATCTGACACTACATTTTTGGGTTTCTCTGAAATCTGGACATGTGCTATACCATAGTTTCAAGACACATCACGTGGGAAAAGTCAATAAATAACAAGAAACCAAATCACTATTATTTAAAATATCCCAGACTATCTACAGTTTCTAAAAAATAAATAAAATAAAGTATCAGAGGCAAAAAGACAAATTGTAAAATCTTAGCTAATGGAAATGTTTCTCGTGTAAATACCAATGACAAATCTGAAGGGCTTCTGGGCCATTAAAAGAATGGAAAGTTTTATTGTGAGATGATGACAAGAAGGAAAGTGCTATCATTCTGACTCGGCTTAGAGCTATTAGGGAGCCTGAGACCAATGGAAAAAGGCAAGTCAGGCTCTAATATTACTTCCATAATTGCTTTTATATGTACCAAAGCCACATGCTGTTCCACTGACATAACATCATACACAAAGGTGTTTCATTAGAGCGTAAGAGCTTCCATCTATGAGACACCATTCTCCTAGTCTTTAACACGTGTGTGATGTTTACTTGTATGAGTAGGCTTACTAGTCTTCTTGGCACAATTCATACAGGACAGGAAGGGGTCCTGAGCATGGATATTTTCTCCTGTGGTCCCCTTTTTAAGTATATTTTATGCATACTGTAACAATTCCCATTTCCACAGCCTTTTCTTCCTGTATTTACAGCAAGGTAGCAAAGACATGACTGTACATTGTACATGACTGACATTACAGCTAGGTAAATTATTTGATTTGAATGATGGGAAAAAATCAGATTTCTGCCCAACATTTCCTCAGGTAATGTCACTTTGGTTCATATGTGCATGTTTAAACTCTATCAATAAATAGATGAAGAAAAGCAGTGATTAAGGATTTGTGAAACATAAAGCAGACATTTAGAGGAGAGTCATTAAAGACAAAGACAATTAGTCAGACTAAAAAAACAAAACACTGAGATATATATGTCTAGCCTAGATACACACAGTAGCTGCAGTCTGGAAGCATTTATCCTTGGATTACTTTTTATCTATTAATAACATTTGAAAAATTATTCTTACCTCAAGTTATTTTCATGAGGCAAGTATAATTTAAAAACGTGTACAGAGTCTCAAATACGAATAAAAGCTATGGATGGTACTTGAAGGACTCTCCATATGTTGCAGTCTCTGGACTAAGGTAGATTAAGATTTTTATTCCTTAAAATTAAGAAAAAAAATCAAGCTTGTTCATTCTGAACAAGTGCAATAGAGAAACTGTGTATTTATTTTATTTTCTTTGCTGTGACTAGCTTTATGTAGAGATGAAGTGCACTTGAGAAGAACAATTAGATGCACAAGGAATAACCCAAAATTATATGCCCTGAAAAAGCATGTTATTCATAGCCTGATCCAAAGCCCATTAAAAACAACTAGAATTCTCTCACTCATCTGACTGCCTTTTGGATCAGAGCCTTAGCCAAAAAAAAAAAGTACACAATCATGCATAGTCAACTGCTAGTAGCTTTCCTGAATCATATGAAACTGCATGATCAGATTGACAGTGAGAGTATAGTAATGAGGGTGATGAGGGAGAAAATCCCAGAAGAGTACATAATGTGGCAAGTCACATTCATTAAAAGATCAAAACCAAAGAAGAGTGCATAAATCACGAGGCAGCTTCAGTTTGAGCTCTGGCTGTTAATGCAGGTTTTATTGCAACTCTTTTCTGTGACTTTCAATAAAAAAAGCATCTGCTGAACTATCAGCAGTATGTGATATGCACACTGACCCCAAGGTACAGAGCACCTTCTGAAAGAAATGTGATCACCCCTGAGCAATCTGAACTGTTGAATATTTTACTGCATTTTAAAAGAAAAATATGTTCTGTGTAATTCAATCATTTCCCCATTTCTTTCTTTTTCTTTTTTCTTTTTTTCTCCTTTTAACATTAGAGTTTAAAATGTTATTGTTTCCTAAATCAAAAGCATACATATTGTTCATAAGATAGGGCACATAAGAGGAAGCTAGCAGATGCAGAACAGTAGCAATATGAAATATATAGCTTTTACATTAATATTGAGATTATAGCTTCTTAACTATTGTCTCTGTAAGCTTTTTCTTACTACAGTAATGGAAATGAAGTAGAGATGTGTGCCTTTCAACATATTCGAAGGAAAGAATTCTGTTAACCCAGGTATGTTTCTAATCTACTTTTCTGTCAAAGTCTGCCCTGCTTTTGCATCTGTAGCTTTCATAGGAAGATACTTTCTTTTTCCTTTGTAAGCAACTTGAGAAGAGCAGAATATCATTACTATAAAAATGGTTCGGTGCTTGATAAACAGACAAGGGAAACACTCATCATAAATAGGGTTAACCTCCCAGCACTATGGGAGACACAGTAAAACCCTGTCAACCTTCAAGCAGCCCTTTACCTTTTTGCTACGTGGTTAGCTGTCAACTTTTCAACAGTATGCTGATTGTGGAACAGGACCATCGGCAGCATGAATTTGGTGGCAAGTCCAGTGTAGCGAAGGGTAAAAATGACTTATCTTCAGGCGCCATAAGAGATATAACATTACTAAATCCTGAGGAAGCAAGTACTTGTGTAGATTATTTGCAAAAAAGCCTGTTAAGTATACGTAAGTAAATCCCTCCAAACACACATAATTATCACAGTATGCTACAACTTTAGCTGTAACCTATAACCATCATCAAAACACTTTGAGAGAAGGTCCTCTTCTGGCATTTTCAAGCTTTTTGTGTGTGCATTGGTTTGTAAAACTAAAAACAAGATTGGATAGGTAAGACGGTAAAGAGAGGGTTGAGGGCTAGCAAGGCCGTTTTGCTCATTTATTGAGAGAATCCTAGCAGCTAACAGCCAGCAGGAAAATAAATGTACAAAACAATTCAGTAGTGAGAGCTACCTCAGATGTTACTGTTTTTCTTCAATGCGCAGGATGGGTTTCATACAACTTCTATAAACCAGAAGGCTAGAGTTTACAGCTGTAGTAAATGACACTTTGAAATCATATGTACTGGTGAGACAAACAGGAGGTTGTCCAGTAACTCTGCTCTCACTACTACAGCCCAAATTAAACTGTGTTATTGTTACAGGATGACTTAGTCCCCCTGAGCTGTTAAGTTTCACTGTTTTTCATTTAAGGAAGTTGCTGGGAGAAAGACACAAGTGGAAGGCTGCTCAAGAGCAGTGAACGGTGTGAGCCAAGTGTTTAGCAGAAAACGGTCAGTGTATGCACTGTTTATGAGCTGGGTTGTGAACTCCGGTAGAAAATCATACCTATATGTTCTAAGATAAAGATTAAGAGAAAAATGTTGCACAGCTTGAACAACTGGTATTTGGCTTGAAAAGGGACCTTAACAGTCATCTTTTTGCAATAAGAGTGCTGGCTGAAAGAGATGTGGGTAGGAAAAATACCTGATTAGATGGCTCCCACTTTGTTTAAGAAAGATGACACTTTATTTTTCTTGTTAATAAACAGAAAAAAATCAAAGATAATTCACTGTGTAATTCGTCTGTTTCCAGATGGAATAAAACATCCATTTGTGTAGTCTTTTAACTTAGATGAAGTTAATGTAATATGTATTATCTATAATGGTAGCAAACCTAAAATGTTGCAAACAAATCTTCAAGACTTACTTGTTATAAAGTGATATTAAAAATACTTACTAATACATCTCTAAACCAGTATGAAATCACAGTTTATTCAGAGAGACATTAAATGAGGCATAGGAGTACTGCTGTTATAAATGTGACAATCTCAAAGCAAAGAACTGTGTGACTCAGTTGTCCAACATTTTCCAAATTTATCAGTTAATCCCATAAAAGAAAATCCCTTGTCTCACATTTATGTTGCATAATTACATTAAAAGTAACTACACATAGAAAAAGTGAGAAGATTTTTCTGACATAAAAATATTATCAGAAAAACACTTCTAGTCATTATATAAAAACCGGGATTGTGACATCACATCTATCCCTGTGTTGTTTTTTGCTCTAATGATTAAAATCACTTGTTTACCTGTATTCCATACAATGTCTGGAAAAGCCAGAAAATCCTACATACAGTCCCAGAATGCTTGTCAGGCAGAAGCCTGGTGGAACAGGGAGATTTTAGGGACATTTCAGACCACTTTGAAAGCAGTGGGAGAGTACTTTTTGCTTTGGTGCCATCAAGATTTCATCTTCTATATCTCCATCCAATAAATACACAAAGTTTTTTCTGTTTTGTTTACAAAAAAATTTGTTGTACAACTATAGCTGACATTTCTTTCTTCTAAGTTCTTTGGATGCCAGTGTGTAAGTTGACTTACTGCAATAATTGAGGCTCAGTAATTGAATAATTACAGTTGAAATTCAACAAACAAGTTAGGTCATGTAATTAGCTTGTAAAACTCCTTTAGAATGCAATGATGACAAATAGCTAGAATTGCTGATGTCAGTTTAAAGTAAAAAAAGTATTCAAAATAGAGTCTTGTCCAAATGCAAATGAACTATGTTCAATTTCTAAAGCAAAAGGAATTTGTTTATGACTACAGTGAACTGATAAAAAAGCTTTTGTAGAAAATGTAGTAGCTTACATTTGCTTAGGGATTCCGTTGTACTTAAGTTCCGGTTTCATTGTTCCATCAAAAACTGTTGTTTTATGAGGTGATTATTTTTTCAGCACAGGATAAAACCATTACCTGACATTAACATAAATTCCTAAGAAAAACAGCGTTTTACTTAACTAATATGTTAATTTTAGTCCAAAGACCTGAGTAATTATAGTTATTAATTTATGACCAGCATCTTACCATAATAAAAAAGGAAAGCTACTGCACATGATTAAATATTAATTATTTTACTTCCTCACAATTTAGTTGCACACTCCTGCATCACTCTTCAATGCACAACAAAACTAGACACTTGGTTCTTCCAGTGGTTATAAATGGAAAGCCTTCAATTTTGGGTTGTTTTTTTTTTATGTCTAAAATAAAACCTGTTTAACATGATTAAAAATATATAGTTCTGTTACTTCTCATGACATTTGAATTGCTGGAGACATTCTGCTTTCCTCTTCTAATGAGGTGCATTAGTCAAGAGCTAAAGGACCTTTGACCCTAGGATCAAGTGCCTACCCTGCAGGGACAGAACTCAGTATATGGGATTATGGGTTGACAGGAGACAGCTGGAAGAAATACCTGAGAATTCACACTTAAAGTAATCCCTGAAAATTGAATGTAGGTATGTGGAAATAACAATTATGTTCTCTAGTGAAAAGCCTTATAAAAACTTAACTAGGGTTTTGGGACCCCATCAATAGCTGTACTATTGAATGAAGCAGTCAAACATGTTTAACACTATGCTCAACAGGGACTGAAGTTTTGTGAATGAGCTTAATCTCCAGCTGATTTTATTGCTGACTCCTTTCCTCTGCTAATGATGTCCTGTGTTGTATACTAGTATAATACCAAAGGATTTACCCATTATCAAATAGCGAAAAACCAAATGGTTTATTCGTGAAGGTTTTTCAGAGGAAAGTGATGACAGATACTTACAAATGCTTGAGCCACGTGGAGCGATGGATACATAGAAATGGCAGAATAAGAACATTGCTTATGTTTTCTGTATGGAAGGGAGATCAATTATTACAAACAAAATGCTTGGTATACTGTATATTTAAGAAATACAATTTAAAATTTAAAAAATCTATCTACTCCTTTTGATTTTTTTCTCCATTTGTTCACAGATTTTTACCTTATGACAAGAACTGTACCTTTTAAAAACATTTAAAATCATGTCAGAATAGATTCCAGCAAGAATTTAGTTTCTTATTGACTGATAGAGTGAAAATATATCCAAAAAATATTTTCAGCTCAACCTAAGAAATAGAAATGACCGAAACAAATTTTTAAGAGTTTTGAACTTCCTAAGAGTTTAATTAAAATGGGTATGGTTTCTTTGTTAAAAAGTTCTTGCAATCAAAATACTGAAATATAGAGTCTTCTTAAATTTGAGATTTATTTGGGGTTTTTTCAGTTAAAATATTTGCTGAAATAAAATTCAGTTTGTCAATTCTGCCAACAGTGTTCTTGATTTTTTTTTATAGGAAACTAATTACCTGAAAATATTTCTAAGTTTTAAGTATAAAATTTGCTCTGGAACAAGACACTGTAAGAACTCTAGTCTTTACATAAGTTGATATAAGATGCTTCTGTCTGCATCTTGAAAATATAACTAGAACCTTCCATCTCCGATTTTTTCCATTTCTCGGGCTTGGACAAACCACCACCATGAGATGACACCTTTGAGTTTTTCCAGTGAACTGATCTGAGGCTTTTGCTCTTGTTCTGTATTTGAGAATCCTTATACTGCTTCAGATTACGTTAGTTACTAAAGATATCAGGAAATCAAAACTGTATCCAAGCCTGACACAAGATGGGAACATTCCTTTGCTGTCACTCTGTTACACCAGACGGACAGAGGTGAGTGGGATGCAGCTGTCTTTCTCTCTCTTTTTCTTTCTGCCCTAAGGGACTGTCCTGCACTGAGAAGATTTTCCAGTAGTACCACAGGATCTGCTGATGCTGTAGAATGAAGCAACAATAAATTCCACCTGAGAAACTACTATCTAAAGAACCGACCACAAAATGAATGTAGTACCATTTCAATAAGTAGACTGTATGTCTATTTACATTAATGGTACATTTACATACAGGTTAATTCAGATTTGAATCAGACTCTTAGAAAAATAAAATTACGTTGCTGATACCCAAAAGCCACCAAGGATCCTGGGGAGGTCCTTCAAGCATTATGCAGCCTTAATCTTACCTCCAATTTCTAGAGAAAGAGGTGGTGCAAAACCAATTTGGCTGAGTCAAGGCAACCAGGATTTCCAGGAGAAAACTGCTTTCTTGTCAGCACATTTTGGTCTTTTGTGTTCAATTGTTATATGGCTGATCTAAGCATGAGTTTATCTTGATAGCCTAACTAAGTGTTCAGACATGATCACCATGGACTAGTGTTGTTTCCCATGGAAGAGTACATCATTTTTCATATATTGTATACACTTTGGAGTTTCCATTTTTAAAATGCAACTGTTTTAAAAACACAATCAGGATTTTGTCTTGAATGATAAATTACAATCTAAAGCTAAGTGAACTTGTTTTGTGATAATCCTTTAAAGATCAACAGCTGCCTGGCTGTCTGGCTAAAGAAACCTAAATACAAACATATATTGCCCATTATTATAATTGCAGGGAAGGGAAGCAAAGCTGTCCTTCCTTCTGGAAAATAAAATATATTTGTGGCAAGGAGCATATTTATTTACAATTGCAGCAATCACAAGGATAGTAATAAAATAAATTCTGTAAACAGTGCAATTATTCTGTTTATTGTAAACTTGACATTGCGTTTGGAATGAGCTCCTGGGAGACTTCCTTTTCACAACTAGCAAGATGGATGTTTCTGCACATAAAATGAAAACTTCTGTTTTTATGTAGTATATGAATGTTTGGGTGGGGGTACCTAAATTCTTGGTACAGGAACAAGTGGGTTAAAAGGCAATGAATTTAAACTAAGTAAACAAAAAGTTCCACAGAAGAAACTCATTGAATAGCTATACTTATTCAGTAAAATAAAACAATTTCAGGTAATTTTTTTACTAAAAATAAGCATCACGAATATGATGCATTTAGGGTATTGATTGTATCAATATTGAAGCTAACTTTTTTTTAGGTGCACCTATATAAATACTAGCATATAAAAAAATAACCCAAGTCGGAGTGATAAAAAGAGGAAAAGCATGATCTTAATTACAAATTATCTTTATTGCCCTCCTCATTTGTGAGGCACAGATGGACCAACTATACACAAGAAACAATCAGAGTTCATAAATATACTGAAAAGAAAATTACACTGATGTTGCATCCTTCCTTCAAGCATTCTCCTCTGAGATATCATACCTCTTTCCTATATTTTTGGAGCTATGCATGGGATTATGATGATAATCAGTGGGAAGCAAATATAGCTATTGGATTGTTAACAGAGAAATAACTGAGGAATATTATGAATTTCACTAGCCTAAAGCAGACAACGGCAACCCAGAAGAAGCCAACACAAGCAAGCCAGTCTCACTGTAGCAAACCCAGTTCAACCCAGAAGCAGAAGGGCATGAGCTTTTCTACAGCATCTTACTATGTTCCAATCTTTACCAAGGGCCAAAACACTAAGAAGCAAATTCTGTTGGGATTTCGGAGGGCTTTGCTTGTTTGTTTGACTGGCCAAGTATCTTATGTAATTAGAAATATATATTAAAAAACCCTGGTTTCATCCCTGGTGCCAACTCAATGACAAGGATCATTAGAGAAAATTTTAAAATATCAAATTATTTTTTTATTTATTCAGATGGCTTTGAAAGTTATGCTTCCAAGTACTTAGAAATACATACAATATTATTAATGAATTAAACTTTAGAAACACTAATTCTCTTTTCTTCTTTTAGTAAACAAATGTGTGTATCTTGAAGTCAGATATCACCTGTGTTGATTATGACTATTGCAAAAATACAGGCAATAGAAACTTGTCCTAAACCTGTAACCTCTATCTCAGTTATAGCAGCTTTTAGGAGTGCATTCAGAATCTATCACATCCCTAAGCAAATTGTTCCATTTCCTATTTGTCTTCTGTTAAAAATTTTTTTATTTCCAGCTAGTGAAATAGAATGTGTGAATTAGTGATGGCTGCAATTACAAATGTGCTTGAAACAATAAAATTTTATGGGTGTCAGTTAAACAAACATGGCATTTGAGATTGTGATACTTTCATCAGCAGTTACATCTCTTTGCTTGTGCATTACCAGTTGCAAGATTGAGCTCTTTGAGTCTAGAAGCTTCAGAACAAGAACTCTCCTCTTTCACAGGGGTCCAAGAAGAAAAGAATTCTGATCCCAGCTTCACCATTCCACAGAAATCCAAATAAGAAATACATTCACAACAGGAGTAAGGTCACAATGAGAGAGAGACATTGAGAGTCTTCAGAAATACTGCAAAAATAGAGGACTCCAACTAACTTGGGCTTTACCTTAGCATTCTATATGTGCTTTAAAATTGTTTCCTCTGTAAGTATAAATGGACCCATTTTTCTTTTTTCTTTGGTTTTTCATAATTTGTCCCCCCTTGGTTTGCCTTTTCGGACTCTGATGTAAGCGCAGCTGTGGTTTTTTAAGAGGTGTTTACGCCATTTCTTGCACACAGCTCATCCATCACTCGCTGCTCAGATACAGCAAGAATTCAAAATGCAACCTGAGTGGCACAGCCTTTTGCCTTTCTTGAAGTGGCTTAGCTGGACCTGGAGGATCAGTGTGTCACCAACAGCACATTCCTGGAGTGAATGTGGTGTCTTCTCCCATGCTCCAGAATATGTTAAAGAGCAGACATACTAAGGTTTACGTATGCTTTAGTGAAACTGGAGACTCATGCTAGAATAACACCACTTTGTCCTCACCACAGGTCTTACAGGGTCTCTGCCTCAGGTATCATCCTTGATACAAACAATTTTTTTGCTCCAACTTATCGTTCTTAACTGATCCTAATGAAACAGTTTCTGGCAACATATAATCTGTTTTTCTTTCACATACAAGACCATTTATCTGGTAAAATGCTAGATTCAGATATTTCATAATAACAACATATTATTAGTTTCAGATATGGCTCACTCCCTTAGACAAAGTTTGACTAACTCAAGTTAGATCTGTTTCCATCTGCTGCTAAACAGGGCCAACCAAGTCTGTCCAGAGTGATGTCTGTGATTGATTGCTTTACTTTTATCAACTCCTGATTTATATCGATCAGGAGCCACAGTTTTAGTTTGTATCTGAAATGGCAATTCACAAAAGCATCCTTTCACCTTTGTGAAGTTTTAAGTGTGTGTATACGGGTGGTACCAAATTCTATCAGTAGGGGAAGATAGAGTGAAATTCTGTCCACTGAAGTTATTGGATATTAAGATGAACCTGGTAGCAGCCCAAACTGAACATTGCATTTCATACCTGTGTGCCTCATACCAGGAAAAAGGCAAAATTTTACCATTTTCTAAGAATGGGATTTCCAGTTTAGTTCAGGACAGGATGTGTTTTGTTTCAACTCTGCTCACAAATTTGACAATTTCATAAGCACTCCATTTAGACATTAGATTGTCAATACATCTTGAAGTTTTAAACTTACATACTGGGTCTCAAGCGCTCTCTCCAAAAAAAAAAAAATTTGGATCACAATTTTAAATAGAAGAATATAAAATTTTAAAAAATTCAGCATTCAGAGCAGATAACTGTAAATTAGACATGAACAAATATTACAAGATTGACTAGTCTCTATGAAATAACTTGAATCTGTTATAGCTCAAGCTGAGAAGCCTGGACTTCTAAATCTAACTCTAAGAGCTCCAGCTTAATTCCAGGATACTAATAAAAAGGCCTGTTGTCACACAAGGAAGTGTCTGAACAAAATCTTCTATCTAGATAAGACTAATTATAAACAGTGACAATATTTATGATATAGTCATGTAAATAAGTTATAAAAAAAAAAATCTATAATGTGGCTTCATGATGTGTCGTTTACACTGTTGCGACCTTACCTCAGAATAAATATGGGGTAGTGTTTTGAGAGGAAGAGTCTGCACACAAACAAAGCTAGTATGCTTTACATTACTGGTGTGAACCATACATTACTGAGTAAACTTAACAGGTACCTGTAAGGAAAACAAAAATCAATTTTTTGAAGAATCAATTAAATTTAAAGAAATAAACTCAATATACATCAGAGAAATATTTTGCATTGTGTGAACATGGTGCTTTTGATCAACTACCAAGAGCTCAAAATCTGGATTTGATTTATTATATCATTAAACTGTAGAACTTAAAAGAACTGTGTGAGAAGCAGGACTACCATAGCTCCTCGCCAGGAGCACTTCAAGTAATGTTAGTTAGTTGTTTCACTGCTGAGCAATAAATGTGTGATCATACCTTGAAAAACTGTTTCCTTGGAGTATCATCTGGGCATGGCAAGTGGCTTATGCATCATCTAAGTTAAGCGGTGAAATGCAATCCATGTTCTGTAGATCTTAAGGAAAAGTTAGTGGGATTTGAAAAAAAGTTCCAACCAAAAAGGAAAGAGGTAGCATATATTTCATTATGTTCAAAGAAAGCCCATCCATAAAAGAAGAGGCTACTACAAAGCTGACTGAGCTATAAATTTGCAATCACTAACACCACAATGAATTTCAGGGACGGAGGGCAAATCATCCCAAGTAGAGGAGAAATGCAAAGCCTTTTGCATTTGGCCTTTGGGAAACAACATAAACATATCAGGATAGTAGAGGTGGCACAGAACAAGAATAAATGTATTTGGGGGAGGTCTTTCTTTGGTTTCATCTAAGACAAGATTTAACTTTCTCTGTATATCTTATAACCATATCTCCATTAAGGAGCACTGAAAACTTCAAGGATACTCTATTCCATATTCTTATATTTAAGTCTTTTAAAATTTGGTTTTAGGGTGCAATAGAAGAATAAATATGTAGACTACTTACTATCTGGCACTAGCCTATGTAAGTACTTAGAAAACTTCTTTAAAAAAACGTAACCCCAGACCAGAACATGCTTACATTTTCATGAACTTCACATACAAATATGAAGTTTTAATTGCTTTTGTCCCCGTTTCTATACAAAGTTTCAGAATATTTCTAAACTTTGTGTAAATTCTGAACTCGATCCAAACCTTGTCTACTCTAGGATTTAAAATGTAACAGAAAAGTGTGTGTTTGTCCTATAGTGTGGAAATGGTTCAACATGCTTTAAGTATACATGCTTCTTGAATTTATTATACCCAGCAGAAATCTTCCTTTAAGCCTACCACAAATTGCCAGCTTTCAGCAAATTTACCAGCAGGGTTTTTTATTTATATTGACGATTGTTAGGGAAGGTTATGGAGCAGATCATACTGAGTGCCATCACGCAGCACATACAGCACAACCAGGTGATCAGGCCTAGTCAGCATGGTGTTATGAACAGCAAGTCCTGCTTGATCTACCTGATCTCCTTCTATGACAAGGTGACATGCTTAGTGGATGAGGGAAAGGCTGTGGATGTTATCTACCTAAACTTTAGTAAAGCATTTGACACTGTTTCCCACAGCATTCTCCTGGAGAAACTGGCTGCTCATGGCTTGGATGGGCATACTTTTATCTGGGTAAAAAACTGGCTGGATGGCCAGGCCCAAAGAGTTGTGGTGAATGGAGTTAAATCCAGTTGGCAGCTGGTTACAAGCAGTGTTCCCCAGAGCTCAGTATTGAGGTCAGTTCTGGTTAATATCTTTATTGATGATCTGGATGAGGGGATAAAATGCACCCTCAATAAGATTGTAGACAACATCAAGCTGGTAGAAAGGCTCTACAGAGGGATCTGGACAGGCTGGATTGATGGGCTGAAGCCAATTGTATGAGGTTCAACAAGGTCAAGTGCTGGGTCCTGCACTTGGGTCACAACAACCCCATGTAACACTACAGGCTTGGGGAGGAGTGGCTGGAGAGCTGCCTGGTGGAAAGGGACCTGGGGGTGCTGGTTGACAGCCAGCTGAATATGAGCTGGCAGTGTGCCCAGGTGGCCAAGAAGGCCAACAGCATCTTGGCCTGTATCAGCAATAGTGTGGCCAGCAGGAGTAGGGAAGTGATTGTGCCCCCATACTCAGCCCTGTTGCGGCCGCACCTTGAATCCTGTGTTCAGTTTTGGGCCCCTCACTACAAGAAAGACATTGAGTTGCTGGAGCATGTCCAGAGAACGGCAACAAAGCTGGTGAGGGGTCTGGAGAACACGTCTTATGAGGAGCAGCTGAGGGAGTTGGGGTTGTTTAGTCTGGAGGAGAGGAGGCTGAGGGGAGACCTTATCGCTCTCTACAAACTACCTGAAAGGAGGTTGCAGCGAGGTGGTGTGCCAGTCTCTTTCCCCAAGTAACAAGCTATAGGACAAAAGGAAACAGCCTCAACTTGCACTAGGGAAGGTTTAGATTGGATATTAGGAAAAATTCCTTCACTGAAAGGGTTGTCAAGCATTGGAACAGGCTGCCAGGGAAGTGGTTGCATTACCATCCCTGGAGGCATTTAAAAGATGTGTAGATGTGGTGCTTAGGGGCACGGTTTAGTGGTGGACTTAGCAGTGCTAGGTTAATGGTTGGACTTGATCTTAAAGGCTTTTTCCAACTTAAATGATTCTATGATTCTATGAACAAATCAATGTTTTCTGTCAGCAGCTCTGCAGCAAACACTACTCTATTTTCTGTTGCATATATCTGGGAAACACAACTACAAATTTACATTAATAATAACTGGAGAATGAATCACTAGATGCCTTTCCCAGCACTGTTAGCTGGGCATGTCACTTGCCATGGTAATGCATCAGAGACGGAGTAGCAGAATTATCTGGGGCTCAGCTAAATGCAACCAATGTGAACAGCGGTTGTGAAATCTTAAAGTACAGATCTCACCAGCATTTCCTTTAATTCCAGGTAACTTTGTAGACAACTAGTCTCACAGTGAACCACCTTGGGCAATTTTGATTTACTGCCTGTCAAAGGTATTTTTCTTCATAATGATTTGACCCTATGGGGCTTTATTTTTTTTTTGTGGTGTTGCTTTCATATTTTGGGTTTTTTTTAATGAGAAGATATTTTATAAAGATGGAAAGAAGCAGAAGACTCTTATTCCCTTCTCTGTTTTCTACTTACCTTTCTTTATTGAACTTTTTTCTCCTATCCAGGCTTTTTCTTTATTTCTTCTGACCCCACATAATAGTTATTAACTAAATTTTTGCTTTTAAATGAAGTACTTCTTTGAGAAGAAAAAAAGTAGGAAAAGAAAACTTTTGTCAATGATTTACTGTCCAAGCCACTCTCACCTCCCTTATCTCTCTTCACATAGATGTTTGTTTCACCCAATCAAATTACAAAAGTTATATTTGATTCCCTCTGTTCCAGCTGAGTTGTACTTAGCACATAGACTTGAGAAAAAATATTGTTTCCAAGTTATTACTGCTGCTTCTGATCATCTGAGCACAGCTTGGGGCCTGCCCGCCTATGCCATAAATTAAAATAGTCTGAAGATCTGTGTGCAGCTGACAGTAGTAACCTTAAATAACTTCCTCCACTGTTGTTGCAAAGGAGAGACAGCCTCCTTGATCAGCTTTGTGTTGACTAGAGAGTCACCTTACTTCAAAGGCAAGCCACCAACTTTAAGATTCTAGTAAATCACTGGAGCAGTTGAAAGGAGGTGTATGAAAAATCATGCTTGCAGTTTCGCTCAAGCTGTACTTTCTATAATTATTGTTACACATGTATGCTATTGGATATATGTATCTGAATCACAGTTTCATGGAGGAAAACCTTGCTAGTTTGCCAATAAGGTCTAGATTCATGGTTTATGATATCCTCATAGCTCTATATATATATATATACTATATGACTGATACTCAACTACAACAACTAGAATGCTTTCTGTGTAGGCACATTTATTTTACTTGAAGTAGACAGAGATACTCTTTCTCCCACTTTTCTCAATTAAACTGAGATATCTGGGCACAGAAATCAGAAGAAAAAAGCATCAGAAGGCCCAAGAGTACATAGAGTTTTGGCATAAGGCAACGTATCTGAGAACAAGGAACTCTTGTTCCTGACCCAATGCTGGAGCCCTAGCCTCTTCTCTGCTGTGTATCTTCTAAACTTGGTTCTGTTAGCATCTTCTTTTAACCTTTGACTAGTTTCCCCTAGCTGGGAAACCGAAGAAATATAAACAAAGATAGACTGGATAATCAAATGTGTAGTTATAATGCGTAATCCTAAATATTTAATCTACATATATAAGGTTATATTTCACCTGTCCTTAGGCGAGGTGGTAGTTTTTGTGAGACCCTCTCTTTTTCTGCAAGACACTGACAAAAGAGGAAGCGTATGTTATTGTTCATAGGAACTCTGAGAGGTAAGGAATCATAAAATGAATCTAGCAAAATAATAGTGTCGTGTTCGTTATTGCAAGAGTCAAAGCACAGGATCAAAGACTCAGGAAAAAACAAAGTTTGACAAAAAAGAATCAGTTGGGAGTAAGGGTCACAGCCAAACAGGAACAAAAGAATAAAGAGCAGAAGAAAACATCTGCAAGCCTTGCTTGTGGGGAGGGAGAAGGAAGTAGGAAGAGGGAGGAACCTTTCCACATACTTGCCCTCCGAGGTTTGCATCCATTTGTGTATTCCACATTGTTTGAAGCTGATTTATAAAATAGTTGCATTTCAGAGATAATGAACATCACAGATGACCTCTCCAGAGGGGTTTCCCTTCCCCTTTAGGGATAGGGGTAAGAGAACTTTCTCGCCACAGGAGAACATAAAGACTTTTAGGCACTTTAACCGCCTAACTCCCATAACTTTTGTGAAATACATTATATATGAACAGACCTGTGCATGTCATTTTTTAAAAATATAGTCTCCTTATTTCCTTCTTTGCTTCTCATCTCAACCTTTATGTGTGGCTCCACAAAACAGAGGAGGCAGCACTACAAAAGAAAGATCCAGATGAGGCAGACCCATGTGGGGTGAGCAGAACCAGACTGACTCCTGGCAGAGACTCAGAGTAGTGAGACACAACCTGGGCAACAACCACTCAGACAGAGACAGCATAGAAGTCACCTTATATTCTTCCTTACTGCCCATAATCATATTGAGATGGGCTGCAGCAAGCCACTGCAAAGCTAGGAAGGTTTTAATTTATACCACTAGTCATTCTTGCAATCACCTTTCATACCCATGCCTTAAAGCCAGAAAGGTATACATACCTTCTGCCTAGTAACCAGTAGGAAGACTGTAATAAAACCATTACTTTCAGAAAGCGTGCCCAAAAACTAACTTCAGATAGGCAAGGCCAGCTTTCCTAGGCTTCCTCTACAGCCAATGAGGTGAAAAATATTGATTAGGAGTTTTCTTTAGTATCTGAGGAGATTAATATGGAAGTTTCCTGGGCAGAAATATTGTTTTATATCACTATAGAATATTGCTGCTTCCTTATCTTGTCACCCTTATTTCCTGAAGAAGAGGTTAGCAGCAGCAGATTGGTACATGTCCATGGACTAGCCATCACAGGAGTTGGAAAGCATCACATAACTCACCTTTTAGCCTTTGCACTTGGCGACGTATCAGGAAAACATCCTTTACATGTGTTCTCACGCACAAGCAGTTAAGATGTACAGAAAATGTTCAATCCACGACTGGGATAGTTCTTAGTACTCCCTCTTGCATGATTGTTATGTTTTTACAGTACATGTTTTGCTCCTTATAATATTTACTTGGCTAATTTTTTATTCAACTGCTCCTGAGGGAATACTATACTTCTATTTATGACTAATGTGATGTTTAAAATAGTGCAGTTTACTCATCAAAGACCTGGTTCTTCAGTATTATTCTCCTCACCCCTGTAAATTTTTGGAGCAGTTTTGTTTCTCACTATAAGTCCTTTGCAATGTAAATATTCGTAACTGCTGTCAATTATTTCCAATATACTGTAAACTAAAGTAAAAGAGTAAAACTGGGACATGATCTTTCCAAGATGTGACATTAAACTCAAAATAAGAAAGACCTTTTCTCCAGACTGACTCAGACTTGTAAAACCTCTTTTCCATCCAATGCATCATAAATGGATATTAGAGGTGATCATCAAATTGTCCACAAAAGAGTAAACTCCCCTATCAAATCAGTGGGCATTTTTGCAAACCAGGACTGGTGAACTGTTCTGAGAAACAATGTAAAAATGTTTCACCATGGGAAGGACTGATGAGTGGAACAAATTTGTCATGGGTAGTGGCAGATTTTTAATCACTTAAAATCTTCAGACCGATGACTGAACCTTTCTTAACCAGACCAAATTTGTTGGGACCCAGAACCAATTTGGTTGTTATGGTGGGCTAACCTTGGCTAAGGGCCAAACTCCCACCCAGCTGCTTAGTCACTCCCCACCACAGTAGGAGAGAGGGAGAAAACAGGATTAGACAGCTTGCAGGTCAAGGTAAAAACAAGGAGATCAGTTACCAATTACTATGGTGGGCAAAACTTGGGCAAAATTAAATTTTTGCCAATTAAAATAGATTAGGGTAGTGAAGAAACAAAGATAAACATTAAAACAACTTTCCAACCCCCTCTCCGAGGCTCAGCTTTGTGCCTTCACGCCGAACTCTTCTACCCATCCTGACAGTGGCACGAGGGGCATGAGGAGGTGGTGGTTAATACATAATAGTTGCTCTCTGCTCTCTTTGCCTATCACACTTCTACCCTGCTCCAGCATGGACTCTCCCCATGAGTTTTAGTTCCTTCAGGAAACTGCTCCATCGTGGGTCCTGCACAGACTGCAGTGGACACCTGCTCTGGTGACTGCAGCTCCTCCCCGCTTCCTCTGATCTTGGTGTTCCCTCCACCGTTTCTCACTCTTTTTGTTACCTCCTCCTCTCTCTGTCCAGCAACTTTACCTTTTCTTAAATGTTTTCTCATTTCAGTACCACAAGCTTCACTGATGGGCTCAGCTGTTTCCTGCAATGGGTCTAGCACAGGGCAGCCCCTGGCCTCCTCCCACAGAGGCCTCCCCTGCGACCCCCCACTACCAGCACCTTGATGTCTACACACAACACAGTTGTCAGCAAGAGAGAGAGTAAAATCCAATGCTTCGTACTAGAGTTTGAGAATCAGCACCACGACATTAAAATTTTGCCTGTGTTAATAATATGCACCAAGCCTTCTCATCCAAGCAAGTGCCAACTACCTATCAGTCACTGTTTCCAGCCAGTACTTGTACTTGTGCTTGCTTACACAATTTATCTGTTGCCTCTTCAAAATCTGAAAAACAAAAACCATATTTTTATGGAAGACAAAGTCAGAAATGAAGACTAGTTTCTGAAATTGGATACAAATCCCACTTCAAGGCTTGTAAATATTGCATTCATGTGGTTTTGACTGATCAACACTTTACTGTAAGTATCACCTATCTTGAAAAAGCCACATAGTTTCAATTTCTGCATTTTAATATCTTTCACAAAACTTTCTGCAGAGAATTTGACATACTGTTTAAAATATATGTAGAGAAATTAAAATATAAACATTTTATGACAGTTAAAATATTTTCCTGTGTATTTGGAATATATCAACAACCTATTGTGTTATGCTGTCTTTGAATATTGAAACAGAAAAATGCAGCCTGAATATCCTTAATCATAGCACTAAAACCTATGTAATGCACCATTGGAAAACATAGATTTTTTGAGGCACGCAGGGTCATTCCTGCGTTGCAAATCATGAACCTTAAGAGTGACATCACTTAAAAGAGACAAAGAAGAATTTGGGAGCAGAGTCAAGGATTTGTGATAGACCCATACAGGAACTGCAGAAGATTTAGGCATCTAGATGCCGTTTTATATGCCTAAATCTAAAGGTTACAACTTCAACACCTCATCTAAGATGAAGCCTAACCCAAGAGATACCTCTGTCTTTGACTTTAAAGTATTGCAGGTGTGGAGAACTCTGTTCCAGACACGTCCTTCTCCCTAGGTTTCAGCAACACAAAGCATAGCTCACAGCTAAAACTTTCAGGATTTGCAAAACTTCTCTGCAAAAAGTGAATTTGAATTTTCAGAGGATGTGAAAACCTCACACAGGTGGGATTATCACTGGGCTTTGCTTTTTATGAGATCAGGCTCATCTCCTTTTTCTACTTGAAAAACTATAATAATTTTTACCTGAACACTATCCTTGTAACAAGCTATTGGGTATTTTAGAGAGAGGTGTCCTTTTATTACCTTCTGTTGAAATCAGAAGCTAAACAAATCAACATGCAAGGGAAAAAAGATCGCAAATATGATTGAGAATTACTTTTATCATGTAATAAGTAGACTCATTTGAAAACATTCCCATCCTGTTCCAGCAATATTTGCCAGATTCTTCCATTAATTATTCATGGCAGCAAAAACTGGAGTCCTATCTTGAAATATTTCATGTGGCAGAATTCCCTTTGATGGCTTGAGCTGAATGATAGCTCTGTCATGTCTCCTAATGATGCTTTCAGCCTTAAAGCAGTTCCTCTACTTCATGTGTTAGCTTAAGTCTTGTGCCAGGAGCTAGAAAGCCACTTCTCACCTCCTATGATCCAGGCAAAGTAAAAGTCATTGGGTGAATTCTTAGGCAAGAAGGAACAGAAAGAGATCAAGTGTAGATGATCAAGATGGCTTTTAATTCTACTTTGAAAAACTTTATTTGTATTATTTATTTAAAAAGGTGGGAGGGCAAGACAGCTTTATATGTTTGTAGGATAAGGTGGGAGAAATGGGATGGCTGGGATCTTTACTTAAAATTTGCCAAAGAAGGAAAATGATACATCATGGCTATTAAAGCTAACAGAAAATCTATTGTGTTCTGCGACATATGCAAAATCAATCTTGTTCTATATGAATAAAATTTAGAAAACCAAAGAAATCACCTGGCAGCCTATAGTTCATGTAGCTCTTCCCTTTTTACTAATCTCTCCATATTCAGTATATGAACCTTTTTCATGTGTTGGTCAGTCAAAGAGAAACGTGTATGTAAAGGATCTCCTCATGAGATACTTCTGCAGTGATGAAGGAATCAAGTATTTTTTCCTCATGCACCTTGAGCTTTGCAGAAGGGTAGCTGATAAAGAACTAACCAGATCCAGGCAGATGTCCATTGCTTCTCACTCCTCCAAAATTCACTGGGAAAAATACGTAACTTGTGGTTAATTCACTTCTGCCACGATTTTCCTGCTACCAATATATCTGTAACCAGCGTACGGTGCTAGTAAAAGCTAGAGACTAACAGCACTTCTGTAGTAAACACTGAATGGAAGAAGTCTTTGAGTATGAATTACATATGAAACAACATCAGCAAGAACAAATAATGTACATACTTATGTGGAAAAATATGTTGGCCAGTACACGGAAACTACATTAAGGCTGCAAGCAGAAAAAGGTGTTAGACTAATGAAGAGAAGGATGCAGCTGAGAAAGAAAACAGAGCCTATAAGTGATAAAGAGGACTAGTTAATGACAAACAGGTAGCTAAATAGATGGAAAATATCCACTGGGAAGCAAATATGGAAGACTTGTTCAGAATGAGAGCTAAAAGTGAGGAAACTGAGAGGAAGTAATAAATCTGGTGACCTACAAGAATTATTTTATCTAGTTGTTTGCACCAATCATTCTGCATAAAATTGTGGACAGTTTCTGCTTTGAGGTGTCACAAGCTGAACGTCCTGGAAAATTAATGACACTACATCATTTTTGTACAAATCCGTAATATCCTACAAAAACAAGGAAGACAATTTGAACGAACTAATTTTAGACACAGACAGATCATTGCATGGGTGGACTCTAATACTCTCTCAGGGCTGTATAAAAGGAGCATATAACTTGCCATACAACAACTTTGCAAATATTGGTGAAGCAGAGAAAATAGGTGACAGCCACCTTGCATATTAACAGAAGAAAAGCAGAGATGTGTAAAGCCCAGAAGAGTTACAACAAACTTGATTTTGCTTTGACATGCTACAGAAATCTAACAGAACTATTTCATATAAAAAGAAAGAGCTCTAAACTCAAACAGGAAAGTAGCATCAGAACTTTATATATGCATATTGGATGCCAAAGAGCAATGAAGGTGGAGAAGTTAAAATAAATAAAATGTCTTCTGTAACAAATTATTGCAGTCTATAGAATTCTTGCCTCTGACAACTTCCCAAAGTCCCTCAGCTGAATATTGACACACATAATAAAGGGAAAATAGCACTTTTTATCCTAGGCTATGGTTTCCAGCAGAATCAATAAAGCTGAAGGACAACAGAAATGTGATTAACCCATTAAGCCACAGGACCAAATTTAACACAGCAAAATATCATCTCTACAAACATCCTAATGAGTTTTCAGGCAGAGCAAAACTGTGAGGGTTTATATCAGGATAAATTAGTGCTTTTAGAGAAATTTTGAGACATAACAGAATACCTTTCACCAAGTATCACCCATCTTACATGTTTAATGCCTGGTGTAAAAGTGGAGAGAGGGACAGATTTGTTTTTCTTTCATTTAAGGCAGATAATAAAACATGTTTTCTTTTTTAAAAAAAGACAATTTTTTTCCCAGGGTAATAAAAATTATCTGTGAACTCTGATATTCCTCTTAAAGAGTGTAAACAGATGTATACTTATAAAAATGTGAGTCAAAATAAGTAAGTTACACAGCAGTACTCAATCACTTGTTCTTTATTGTGACCTTTTCTTTTTTCTGTAACTTGTATATTTTGATAGCAAGTATACTGGGTCCAGGGACCAAGGTCCTGACTCTGTTCTTCCTTACACTTCTGGAAATCAGAGTGGAGATGTGATTATAAAACTGGGAAATTAACATCAGAACTGGGTCCCTCATCTGCATATTTGACTCAGAAACACCGAGCACACACTGAGAGAAGTGCAACAATAATGCATAACTGTAAGAAGTACGTAAATGGCCTTTTCTCTTTTCTCAGCCTAATAGCAGAAGACCTTGAGAACTTGACCTAGTGAAGAACAAGGCATAAATCTGCTAAGCAGCTATGAATATATGCAATATAGTGCCTTGTAAGGACTTGGGAAATTCTTTTCATTGTTCTGACCTCAAAAGGGTCAATATTGTTATCTTCTGGCAGTAAAACATAGTTGAGGCTGTTGTCTTCTTTTTTGAACATTAAAGAGCTTCTATGATGAAGCAGGCAAGACTCAGACAACATAGATTTCTCCTGAGCTAAAATACGTATCAAGCTTTTGGCTATTCACATAAGATTCATAAATGATGGAGGCTCCATGCTTTCTGAAAGCTTTGGGAAATGTAACGGCTTGAAGGACTCCACATACAGTGTATTAAAGCTTCTAAGTATTAGAAGAAAGAGCTTCTTCTCACAGTCATCAACCCTAACTATGTTTTCTAAAGCAGTATCAACAAAAAGTGCAATAAAACATTATCACTATATACAGGCTTACTATGGTAAACTTTGAGGTAAGTAGAAATTTCACATCTTTTGTTTGTATAGATGTTGTAGAAAAAGCGAGTCTAAGAGAACAGTGAATATTTTGGTCAGTTCCCTTCTACAAACATTTCATGATTTCCTTTTTGGAGACAGGGAGGAGATTATAACACTATCAGCTCTGCTGGCATGACTAAGGTTCATACAGATGAGGAGGTATGTCCTAGAAGTGGTAGTGAAAGCTTTCTTATCAATGATACCCAGCTTCTATATCTAGTGAGTCTTTTCTCCACATTACCATGCAGCCATACCCTTTGGTTGGCACATAGTCTTCTCTTCCCACACAACAGGGTTGTCTTTGCACCACTGAATATCCTTATTTTTCTGCCTTTCTTATGATTTTGGACAGGACAAGGATAAGAGCCTTTGTGCTTTTGTAACTGTTGAAACACTGCTCCCACATAAAAAGCATACGTGGCACAGGTTTGGGAGGAGAAGAGTTAAAATTCCCACCTGCAGTTCAAGTATCCTATTAAAGGAAGAAAAATTATCAGTAAAAATGGCAGTATCGGCTGGCCTACACAACTTTGTAGCAAGCCACTGACTCTTCATACTCTTTTTCCAATAGTGGAAATAAAATAGACACACACTGAATTGCTTTTGTTATTCTGCCAGTGTTCTGGTAGGTAGATGCCATTCAATTTCATACCGGACACTTTCTTCCATATGGGTGTTGCCTACACAAAAAACAATATAATAATGCCAAATTGAAATATAAATATGTTCTTTGATACATATGCTAAACATCAGATGGAGATTTAATTTGGGTAGTGATCAGCAACTTTTGCCAAGAATGAGATAGCAAGGTGGGTGGACATATTTCTACACAGCCTCTAGGGAGGGAAGTAACCCTATGCTATCACAGTGTTTCTAGGTACATCTGTGGTATCTCTCAGCACCCTATATTTCAGGAAGTCAGCCTGTTTGTGAAGTTATTGTAAGGTAGCAGCGGGCATAAGTAAAACACTGCTAATATAGTACTTGGCCAAAAGTAGCCTCCCCTGTAGGAGTTTGTTTATAAATTGCTTTGGTCCACTTGACAAGGTCAAATCCATTCTCTTAATGATGAATCTCATCTGTTCTGGTGCAGAAAGAAATGTTTTCTTTCACTTCTACGTGTGGTAAGAGCTCATTCATCTCTGTATGTTCTAAGGGGAAATCTAGCTACATCAGAGAGAGAAGGAGTATTCAGAGGGCAACTGATGGCCAGGAAGATATATTGAATTCACTTTCCTGGGACAGACATTCAAATGGTAACAAGTGATAGAAAACAGCTCTATATTTCAGCATGATGTGTGTTCTCTCTCTTATGATTAAATCCCCTGTGGGCCATCTGCATTTAATGGGTTAGAACTACTTTGTAGCTGCAGTTTTTTCCTTCCATGGCTCTTATTTATTTGAGAGGAGACCAAACTGCACTCTTAAAAGTGCAGCATGTAGGAAACACTGCCAAAAGAATGAGAACGAAAAGGCAAATTTATGGGCCAGTGTTGTTTTAAGCATTTAGCAGTATAAATAGGAAGTGTAGATAAATGTGGACATGTAAGTGACTTTCCGTTTATCTCAGTTACATTATTTGCCTAAATTCCAGAAGACAATTAGCCCAATTAAGTTATATAAGGGTTAATGCTCTGCCTCAGGAGTAGCAATTTAGCATATGCATAGAACTTTTTCCAAACTAAAACTATCACTCCTTAGAACAGGTCTCCCTAAAAAAAAAAAAAAAAGCATTGCTCAGTCCATCCTTATCTTAAAAAAAAAAAACCTGACACAAATATGGAAACTACTGTAGTAAATAAATTAGATGTAAAATACTGATTTAATAAAGTTCAGTGTTTTAAAAATAGCAGAATGGACTACCTAAGAAAAAAACATTCATATAACTAAGCAATGTTGTTCCAGGACAATTTGATTTAGCATAGTAAATCTATTATGTATTTATTAGGGATCACATTCTGCTCCCAAGTGAAGTCACTGGCAAGATTCCCATTACCTTCAATTAGGATTTGATCATAAGGAAATTTTTGAGTAGAGTTAGGGACATTTAATCTCTCCTTGCCAACACTGAGTTTTCTGGCTATAAATATTCAATAAACTCCAAGCCAATGAGTGTATTTTCCTCTTTTCTCATTGTATATACTATTTAAGCATTTGCTAAATAATACTCACTAACTCAGATCTCTATTCCAAACCTTTTTCTAAAAGGCTCCCAAAATCATTTAGTATTTTATTTACCTTATGTGTTCAAGTGCCATCTGACAGATTTTTCCATATATATTAAAATGTTTATAAAGAGTAATGAGAAAATCATTTTTAGTACTCTAGAAGCTGATTTGATCCCTTAATATCACTTTGGAAGAAAAATGCAATGAACATATGTTGTGTTGTCATTTTCACAGTTAAAGATCTCAGCTGTTTTCCATTTTTAATGATTAAAACAAAATCATTTGAGTAAATACACCTGAGTAAATACAGTCTTACACAGATTCAGATACTTCTGTCTCTCTTTGAGGACACTGTTTAACAAAGCTTTCATTTTAACTGTACCCTTCTCTTTCTTAGAAGGGCAAAAACATTATAAGAGTGATAACTAGAACCTTATTCCACCTACAAGCAGTTTGTTAATCCTAATCATACTGGATTTGACCAAAAAAATGTTTAGTTTTTTAATGAAAAAAAAAGGCTTTAACGCTCTTAGTTGTTCCTCTCCATATCAATAAATTACTCATTCACAGAGCAGTTTTGGGGGCAAAGATCTAATCTTCTGCAACTACTGAATTATAGCAAAAGACTTTGCCCAGCTGTAATGTCAGTGGGACTATAGTAAGCTGTGATTAGTACACACATATGGATAGTCTCACAGGAGTACAAGGAAGGAAGGATCAAGACTATTTCAATTATTTTTCATAATTAAAGAATGCAGAAACCATCATTGTCTCAGATTCTGAGCATGAAGTGGCCAGCTGTCAGGTTATGGAGGGTTGCTGTAGTTAGAACTGGAGCATCGAAAAGCACTCTTGTAACAGCATCTTGTGAAACATCAAGTTCCACTGTATAAACTAGTCAGAAAGTAAGATTTTTTGTCCTGATCCTATAGACTACAGTTTTCCAAATGATGTTTTTCATGCTAACATCACTGACTTTAACCAATTTTTGCCTATATATTGATGTATTTATTAGTTTACTGTTTATTTCTATAGGAATAATCATTGTTATGAAGGTGAGCAGCATGAGCTAAGCTGACGTTTTGAGCTGTTGACTGTTAGGCTTCACAACAGCCCTTATTCTTTGAGAAGGTAATGGATTTTGAAGATTCATATATTTGGGTTTTTTTCTCATATATCTCATGTGTGGATTGCATTTGAACAAACAGATTTGGTGAGGAATGATGTAATTTTTACATTGTTATTAAACAGAACAAAAAAATAACTGTCAGAAACAGCCCAATATCTCAAATATGTCTTATGTTACAGTATTGTGATATGTTCTGTCATTTGCATGCCACAGCTGTATCAGGTTTAATATTTGTGTTGTTAATTAATTAATTCCAATTAATTATTCATTCCAATTAATCCATTAATTCCAATTCAGGAATTTGGTAGACTCACAGCTCCAACCATCACTGTACTTTAACATCTGCCCTCATGCTGCCTTAAAAATGAAGGGAAAGAAAACCTGAAATTCATTATTAGAGACGCTTTACCCCAAAATTCCTCTTTAATTTCCCAATATGTTTTTATTGGCAGTGACAGTCACCCACCTACCATCCCTGTCTCTTCAAGACTTACTTTTGGGGTTCTTTATATCCCTCCTTAAACCCAGACTGTTCTCGCAAATAGAGATAGGACAGGTGTGACAATACAATAAATCTTATGTTGACAGGTCCTGGTGAGACTTAGGTGGGGGAATGTAAGCAAGAGAGGGAAGGGAGGGCTGCATTGAGTTGAGGTTTCCTCCTTGCTCCAGCACTGCACCCTGACTCTCCTCCCAGAAGATTATTCCGCCATTCCCAGTCATCATACCCCCATACTCACTGCACACTCCTTTTCTCATACCCACACCTCACACTCAGTGCTGCCCAGCCTGATGCTCATTTTACACAATTTAATTCTAAAATATGTTCTTTCAACTGCCACAACTTTACATTTTGGATGTTTACTTAATAAGTTTGCTTATACCACCAATACTTCATATGATAATTCACCAGTGTACCACAGCTCTTTTGTGTTGCACTGGCAATACAAAGCAGCTGTAAATCTAGTTAAACTCGATATATATACTTCAGCTCCTTTGGGCTACTCAAAAGTGGTATAAAATAAATGGGTACCGTGCTTCGGATAACTCACAATGTCTTCCTATCATTCTGATGCCAGACAAATCTAAAAAGATCACTGTAGAGGGATAAGAAGTGTGTATTCTGGAGGTAATATGAGTGGGCCACTTGTTAATCGGGTATGAAAGTGCTGGGGGGAAGAAATCGGTGCCTTGTCACAGAAAGAACTTCCCCTGGAAACATTTTGAACGTCAGCAGTGTAAGTGTTTTAAATGACTAACTCTGATCAGCATGATTTCACTCTGATTTCTGAATACCTCTGATATTTAGAAATTTATCAATAAAATATTAATTAATCTGTGTCACTTTGAAAACACTGTAATATTTTATTCTTTGCAAACAAAATAATTTACTTCTATTGTGCTAAAGTATCTCAGTATTAAATGAACAGTATTGGTCATATTTGTCAAATTACATAATTCGGCGCCTTACCATAAATTTAACAGTCAAAATAAAATGCCTTTAACATTGAAATGGATTTTTTCAACACTTGACAGTGTAAAATATTATGACAGTAAAGAAGTGAAGTGAAAAATATAGTTAATTTCAGCTTATTCTCAGCAACAAAAGATGCCTTCATTGATATGTTCCTGTGGTTTATAACACTGATGATTAAGCTGTAGGTATAAATCAGTTTTGTCAAAATTTTCCAACCATCTTTATCGTAAGGAGATTGGGTCTTTAGCTGCTAGTGAAGTGTTGTCCATCACTGACATGAGTCTGTAGAAATCTTAAAGAGGCTTTTTGCTTTTCATTGATAACTTTACATCTGTTCAAAAAATTTGTTCAGATACAGGCTTAACATTTTTAAATTGTTGATGAATCAATCATAGGAGAAAAAATAGTGCAGCACTATGTCATCACAAATTCTTCACAGCAATAGTTACAACAATATTTCACTTTCTCTTTTAACAGGATAGGGACTCTTTGCCCAGAAGTTCTATAAATTTACTTCTCAGCATTGCATGATGATCACATATCTCAAACATTAGTTAAAGTATTTGGCAGGAAGGCTATGTAAATCACCTCCTTTTGTTTTTACTGCATTTACCACATGTTGAAGAAGCAGCGAAAAGATTGGTTGCTCATGTTAAGAAATCATTAAGTGAATAAAATCAAAGCACAAGAACACAAGTCTTGTCAAATGTGGGAGTATAGTCCAGTGGAAAATAAAATTATTTACCTTGAATAGAAATTTACTGAAATTATTTGCATATACTGAAATGCCTCTTTTCTAGAATTTTCTTATAAAAAGAGTACCCTACAAATAGCCTTGTTGGCTCTATTTGCACTATTTGTGGAATAAGGAGCTACTCATCTTGGTTAAAAAATCTGAGCCTGGCCTTAAGCCAGCGTGGGCCAGATTCTGCCACCCTTAGCAGAGTTGAATAGTACCTTAAGCTGGGCCTGATTATGAACCGATTACTCATGTTGTGCTGAGCAGCCCTTTGCATGAATGGGGCCATTGTGAATAAACATTTACAAGTGATTCACAATTTGGCCTATGTGAGTACTCACATCAATGCGTCCACTCATGGAGTAAAGCACTACTAAATAAAAGTGGCAGAATGTGACCCTGTTGTAGTACTTGACATCTAACATGAAGATACTTTTTCATTAGCTAAATGAAACACTGCAACCAACAGACTATCATTCATTCTTTGAGACGAGGCTGATGCAAGAGCATGACAAGCTTAATGCAGGCCTGCAACTTATCACACCTCAGGTTTAATGAAGGGTTGAATACCTGTTTGTCTAATGTATAAAGTTATGCTAGCAACATGTAACAAATAATTTCCATTGCTAAAACTGTGGATGAAAAATTAATTAGAATTGTATCCCTTTCACTTAATTAAAATCAGCAGGAAGATGACATAGGCTTTTATTTTCTCCATTGATTTTGGAGGCTTCAAACATCTAAAAATGTTGTAATGTTTTGAAAATTATGTTTAATCTCCCCAGGTATTCTGTCACTGCAATAATTTCCTAGAAATTGTTTAATTCCACTCTTGACATAAAAAACCTTGGAAAAATGAACTTTTTTCTGGATTTCACAAGACAATAATGGCAAATTCTGCTATCAAAATAAATAAGTAAACTGAAAGAGAGGCAACAACAAAAATGGCTTGAAGTTTGCCAGCTAAGCTTTTGCTTCTTTATCCACTAATGATGCTCTAATAAAAATTATATTGAAATCACTCTGATGTGTTCTAAATGCTGTATCTTAAAAAATTATTATGTGGCAACTGAAAAAAAAAAAAAAACCACCCAAAACATGTTTTAGAACTGGAAACAGTCTGACCTGCTAAAAACCCCTTGTGTTTCCACCACTTTCACCCTTCTGCATGTGGCACAAGTGTCTATATAAAACTAGTATCTTTACCTGTATTAATGAAATTTCTTTTTTGCTTTAAATCATAAGGCTCCTTTACTGCTGTATAAAGAGACAATAAAAAAGGAAAAGGTAAATTTTCCCAGTTCCTCAGGCCAAAGTTTAACAAGTTTTAGAACGAGAATAAAATTAGGAAACCACAAATTGGAGTATATGTATGTGTTAAACTTTGAGTGTATTACTAGTGGCGAATAGGACAACCTTCCTTTTAATCAGCTGTGTAAGAACCTGCTGTAAAATTCCCAAGTTAACATCAAAGTCAAGTCTGTTTTCCACCGAAAGATTGCAGAATGGACCCATCTCCTATTTTTGTTTTCAAGTTTAGCCTCCTGAGTGGGAGCAGAGACAATCTGGGGGTTCCTGTGAGTTTGGTTTTGTGAGTACTGGTAGTTCTGCAGTTGCTGTGATAAAATGTGCTTCCCTGATCTTCCCTTCTCCCCCCATCCATCCTCCGTTCCTAACTAATGGCCAGAGAGAAAAGCAAGAAGGAGCAAGGGGTGCCCAGAGAGTTGTATCCTGTTCTAATCACAGCCATGCAAGTCCTTCTTTATTTCAATTAATTTACTTTGCCTTTATGAACCTGAGAGACTGACTGTTGCTTTCAAAGAGGCTGACATTTCACTCATCTGAAGGAGCTTGGAATGTGACAGGGGAAAGGGAGGAGAAGTAAATCAAAGCAGATAGCAATTCTCCAGATGTAAAGTATTTTTCTTCTCCTCTATTTTTTTTTCCACCAGAAATGTCAGAAAGTCTGCTGACATTTTAATTCCTTTGTGATAGGCTGGAAGCTGAGAGCCAAATCCTACTGCCACTGCAGCCGAAAAGATTTTTCCTATTGACTTTAAAGGAAGCAAACCAGTCTTACACTCAAAAAAGAAACCCAAACAAATAAGCAAAGTATCAACAAGCTGTAACTAAAACTAAATGAAAAGTACTCTTATAACATCTCGAGATCCGTTACAGACTGAAACTGGCATGCCTTATTGGGCTTTTTTTCTTTTCAGTTTGACCATAGCATAACAAAAACCAGTTAGTAAGACTGACTGGATTGGAAAACAGACTTTGCTGCTGTTGTGGGTTTTTTCTAAATCTGGATTCTGTTGAAAGCGTCACAGTACTATTCCATGCTCTCTTCCAGTCACCTAAGTTTCAAGATACCCTATCTGCAACCTTCAAGATTTCATTTAAACACTAGTTGACTTACATAATCTGTGCACATCTTTGAAAACTCTATTAAACACTGATCCTGCTTTTAGTGATATGTTTGGCAAAAAAATTGTCATTATCTTTAATAAGATTACACTCAGGTCCATAAAATAAAGGAGTACCTTCTATACTCATTACATTAGTTGTGCATTGATATAACTCCAATGAGATCAACATTCGTTTTAGCAAAACAGCAGAGCTGGCTCAGAGCAGCAGCACAGTGCTGGGAGATTTAGGTCTACAAATTCCACCTACAACATGAACGATCATATATTTCCTTCTCTGCGTGGTGTGCTTAGAGATTTACTTCATGGTTTTACTATAATAAATTTATTTTCCTTTATAGAGTTGTTCCCTTATGAAGAATTCATTTGTAAAGCATTAATTTTGTATTCAGGATTGCTAAAAACCAATGGAGTAGACATATTTGCTTAATAGTTTTATTCTTTTTTGCAGGTTCTATAATCATATTTCATGAACTGGTACAACAAAACATATTTCTATATAATAACCAAAACAAAGAGGTTTTGTTGAGCTTGATGCATGGTAAAACTATTTGGTTTATTCTTATTTTATTGTTAAATATTATATTGCATTTGTTTAAGCAGACATCATGTATATTGTGATTTCTAGCATTCCACACACAGCAGCTTATTGTTGTGTCCTTTAAATATGGGAAATAAAAATGTTTTCAGTTTGCTATTTAAAAAAAAAAGGAAATGAAGAAAGGGTACTGCTATATTACATGGCCCAGGAAATATTGGCAGCATGCTCTTTGGCTTTCATCCGTAGAACTGCAATGCTGGAGGACCTCCTTTCAAACTCCGGCTTGGTTTCAAAAGCATGTCCATTGGTTGCTCCAGAAAGTAAAGAGTCAGTGAAAAAATTATTGAGGGGCACATGGCTGAACTGATTCTGGTGGTTTGAAAAGCTTGTGTAGCCAGAATCTGTCCGGGGTGAATGGGAATAAGGTGTCATACAGGAGGACGTATCTCGTGGCAGCATGCAGGAAGTAACCACAGAACCGCTAGCCGCATTCCCTGCCCACAGATTGTTCTGAATCTGGAACATATAAAATGAATAAGATTAAATTTAGATAGTTCATCTTTTGTTTTCTGCAGTTTAAAGGTTTGCTTTACTTAACACATCTTTTATTAGATCTCCTCTAACACAAGCAACAAGGACTTAACTAGTTCTCTGCAATCATATTAGAAAATACCATGAAGACATTACAGGAGTCAAAATACTGGGTCATTCACCTAAGAGCAAGGCTGCTGAATCATATTCTTTGATCTGTCATGCATTTGCTCTGTGGCTCTATCCTGTTTACCATTGAACCTCAGGATGCCACCAGCCCAGCCAGTCCATAAAATTTGTGGAAGCACACAAATGACTTTAAAGAAAAAATGTCAAAAAAGTGTACAATATCATAGCTGTTTTCACCATAAAATCTTCTCCTCATCAGAATTCTTTCTTAGTGTAATGGTAGAAAACAGTACAGAAAGGTGAACAAAACAAACCATGATTTCTTAAGTGACAAAGCCCAACAAGTATTTGCAAAATTAAATATTGAGAAGCCTTGCATAATTACTTTAAAACAAATTAATACATAAAATACAGGCATGGTTGATAATACATCCAAGAGTTTTTCCTAAAGTTTTTTCAAATATGGTTTTAAGATAAAAATTCTTTTCATGATGTTTTTACATGAAATTATACTTGAGGGCATTTCTGTTTCAGCTCTCAGCCTTAACTGGCTGCACTGTGCGTCCCTGGAAAACGTTGCATGACAGACTAGGAGACAAACTTTGTGGTTACCAGCAATGTCTGCTGAAGATCTGGAGTAATCACGTATTCAAGCTTTGATGTGTAATGCCTTCTATACTTGGCAGTCCCTTAAAGCTTCATTCTGAGTCTCAGGCCTTCTCCTATCATGAATGTATAGATTATATTTACAGATAGGTGTTTTTCACTTATTTGTTATTAGATGAAGAGAAGGAAAGATTTTCAAGACCTAGCACAAGTCAGCTCCTGTCATTATCTGTGTGCATTCTTTCATTCCTCTTCTATACACTTTGCTTCAGTCAGACTTCACACTCAGCAGCTGTCCTTCCCTCTTTTTAAACACTCTCTATCTCTCTATCAGTACTATATGGATATAATTTCTGAAATACTTAAACTTCCTTGGTCATTCCTCACTTGCACTTACCATTATACAATATACAGCTTTATATTTCTTCTCCACTTTTACTTATTCTCTTTCCTGAATGCTTTTTTTTTCAAATGTACAAATATCATGATACATTTGTAGCTCTCATTCACAGTACGGAACTTCTCAGACACTAACTATCTCTCTTCCTTTTTATTTTACTTTGCTAAATTCATCTTCACCCTAAAAATCTGTTGTCTATTCAGTATATCATTGCTCCAATGCACTAGGATTAAGCCCACATGTCTTTGTTCTCTGCTATACGTTGGAGTAATTGCAATTACTCTTCAGTTAGCACTGTGAAGTGAATTCCCACTTCAAACTTAATTTTGCCTTCACATTCCAAATCCATAGACAAAGGAATTTTGGCTTTAAGATATGTAGGTTATCTCCCTAGTTGAGTGATTTTTTTCTCTGCTAAATTAGAGGTCAGGGGAAGTAATGAATTATGACAAACACACACATACACACACACAGAATGAAAACATGTTTCTAATGCTGAGGTTTTTTCCCATTGTCCTATTACTCTGCAACAACACATACTCACCAAACCACCAACAAGCTAAAGAGATAAAATACGGTTCACTGAACTCATCTAGCTGAGATCTAGTGCAGATAGCAAGGATGAGATAAAGTCTTATTTTAAAAGTTAATATTTTGAACAGTTGTATTAGCAGGGGTCATCAGGAGCTGACAAACTAATTTGGGCTCCTTGGCAATTCCAGCAGCACAAAAGAACCAGTAAATGTTCCATTTTGCTTTCCTGCAGGAGGCTGGGGAAAAGTCATAGTAGCAACACGTCTTCCCAAACTCTTGGTCTGCCCACCTCCGTGTTCACACAGACATGCAGATATACAGGCATCCACACACTTTCACACCCACTCACAGGAATGCAGCTTGCCTTTCCACACACACGCATGTGCACAGCTAGTTGGGCACACCTCAGGCACCTGCTCCTGCATATCTTAGGTGGTCTGCTGAGAGGTAATGGAGTGAATAACATGCCCGGGGAAGGATATCGAGGATTCTTCCTCCTTCTTGGGGGCCTCCTGAGATCTACAGGAGGAAAAAGACTCTAGTGAAAGTTTCAGAACTTTCCAGTCCCATCCTTCCCTCTTCCCTTCAGCAGTTTTTAGAAGACTTTCAAACATTAATCCCTGAAAAATCTTCTCCAGCTTCAAATGATCCTCAGCTGCCTTATTACCCCTTAATTAACCCACCTGAGCCAGTTTTTACTTTTTTTTTTTTTTTTTTTTATTTCAGAGAACAGGTTGTTTATCTGGAGACATGTCCCTGCTCATTGCAGGGGGGTTGGACTAGATGACCTTTAAAGGTCTATTCCAACCCAAACTATTCTATGATTCTATGATTCTGAGTCTATGATTAAAGGACATATCTTATATGGACCTGTTTGAACCATTGCCTTGCTTACAAAAGCTGTTGCATTCACACAGAACATTCCCAGAGAGAGCAGTATATCTCTTATTGCTGAGGATTCAGGGATTCCTGAGTATCCTATTGCTTGGAAGGTTTCTCAGCTCCTAGTACAGATTTACAGAATATGACAAGAAGGAAACAAGGAACCCTGAAAGAGCTGGAATCTGTGGTAGTTAAGTGTACAGCAACTGGGAAGTCATCCATCATAAGGCTTACTGCCTTCTCAGACTTAATGAGTTTGGAGCCACATAGTATGTGATTAGAGGACAGAAGAGAGTAGTAAAGAAGATAGCAGCTGAAAACCTATAAAATCCAGAGAATATCTCCACTTTGCTTGAAAACCCAAGCTGCACACATTGTGTCTCAATCATGTACTGGGAAAATCAGAAACGCGGTCATCTATACAAGAATCACTGTCTTTTTTTTGTGTTGAGGAATACTAGAAACTTTTAATTGTATTTTATTGTATTTCATGGTTACATATATGTTTCTTGCAGCAGCAGTGACAGATTAAGCAGCTGTTGGAGTTTTCTTTCCCTTTCTTCCTACAAAACAAGTCACCCGTTCCTATTTCCACACTGTTCCATTTCAATTTGTTTTGCTGGTACAAGTCTTTACTGAATTGAAACAGGGAACTGATACAGCTAAAAAAAAAAAAAGATATTTCAAACACATGCGTACAGATCCCCATTCTTTTTTATGTTATTTCCAGGCCAAATAATTAGCCTCAGAACTTGCACAACAGGATGATTTTCCCATGGAGTGACTAGTTCATCTACATAGCGTTTAATACAGGAGCTAATTCTGAAGGAGTTCATCATCTCCAAAGCTAACTCACATGCGACAAAGTCTCATTTATCTGACTTACTAAAATTTCTTTCTAAGAAACACTATGGCAAATGCTACAGTCGCCCAGGCTGCACAGATATAATTATGGGAAGAATTTTCCCAAAAAATCTGTTTAAATAGGAACACACACAAGTTTGCCTTTAATACAGTCATGATGGGAAGACATCAAAAGGTTCAGAGGCTCAGTTTGAAAGTGCCCAATAACCTATGTGGTCTGGAGGTATCACAAAATCCCTCTTTCCTTCCATATTTCTAGTAGTTTGGTTTGCAGTAAACTAAGTTTAGTACCACAAATTTTCCTGATATTTTTATCCCAGACAAATCTCTCTCAATTTAACTTCACTGAGATTGCACAGGTGTAAATGAGAAGGGAATTCAGCTGCAAATCCTAAAACATACTGATGTCTTATTAAAGAAATATGTGAACAAGCTATTCATTCCTAAAACTTTCGAAGGGTTGCCCTAGGTTTCTTCCTTAGAGGAAGGAGCCCAAATTAGTAAACTGAACTTCAGAAATGCCACAAGATGCTAGGAAAGCTTTATATCTTCTTTAGTGAGACAGTTATGTTTTTCGAAAGAATGATTCAGTCATATCAATTTTCTATTCATTTTCACTGGTTGAGTGACTTCACTTTTGATATTAGATTTTCATTTCTTAGCAAGGATTTACAACATAAATATCTTGCAGTGAAATTTAGGTATAGAAGGTATTCCTGTATTAAAAATAAATACAGTAATGTTTTACAATAAGTCAAAATTATCAGACCTTCTTCTGGTATGTTGGAAGGAAAAGGGACATTATGTATATGAATTTAAAGAAAATATTTTTCCTCTTAAACTCTTGTGTGATCCATGAACTATATAAAAGGCAATTCAGTGGCTGTGAATGAAGCTATACATACAGCACATCTCTGGTTTCTGTTAACATCACAAACAACTTGAGCTTTGCTCTTGTGGTTACCATGAAATTACCAGAGCCCTTCAATATATTTACCTACTGTATGTTTTATACACACACACACGCACACACATGCACATACGCACCCTTCCCAATAGAAAAAAGAAGTAAGATTTCATAGCTGTGACAAGAACATAACTGGAGAGTTATGGTTGTTAACATGGTTATGATATCACTTCCTAAGCATATGACCTTCTGCTTTACGGTGCAGAAGAAAATTAGCTGGGGTAATTGGTCATCCTACATGGTGTCTTTGCTTTTTTCTGTTAAAATTTCAAGCTCCTGGAGCTTCAACCTTCTTACACAGCACCTGGAGAAATCATATAAACTCAAGTCTCAAAATTTTCTGAGACTTTTACTATCACTTACCCATCTTTGGTTATCCCATCCCCAAATGTCTTGACTCATGCTATTTGAGCCACCTACCTATCCAGACTGGAGTCTGGTTCCAACAGACACACATGTGAGAACATACAGCTTCTAATCGAGTGGACATGTGTTCTAGTGCTTCGCATGGGAAACAAAATGTTAATCTCTTTTAAGATCTCTAGATATGAAGTTATAAGTTATTATTGTTGTTCTTATGTTACATAATACACATTGTTTGTTACATGTTTTTATAATTACTCTTGTAAGTAGTTAGAAACTACACATTGACTCTGTTTTCAGGGTGTTTCTGGGCATTGCAGGGGACACAACAGTGGCACTAACAGAACAGTTAAGAATTTACCTAATTGTAGAAAACATGTGAACGTCAAAGAGACTGATTTGCTAAATTTTTGTCACTCCTCTTTTTGTGTGAAGCAACAATCATTGCACTGCCAGAAAACAAGAAACCTGTCCTTGCACAAGGAGCTACCTTAGGCAGATTAAATGCAATGGCTCAAAACTGCTAGTTTACAACTCATGATCTATAGGCTGTTCCTAGTCCATCAGCATGATTAATTTCATCTGTCACTTGCCACAGTATTTTTTTTCTGAGGGCCTCTTAAGAACATCCAAAGTATGGGCAGAGATTTGCCTGTACTTCCCAAGTTTGCAGATTCATAGATTCTCAGAATAATTTAAACTGGACAGGACCTCTCAGATTATTATTCCAAACCCTTGCTCTCAGATAATTTTTAATTTCGATCAGGTTACTCAAGCCCTATCCAACCAAGTTTTGAGTAGCTCCAGCTACAGAGATTCAATAACTTTTATGAGCAATTTATTCCAAGGCTTTACCACTCTTGTATTTTTCCTCTATACCTAAACAGAATACTTCTTGGCTTAATTTATGATCATTTTATAGGAGCCCTTGGACCTAATGAACACGTGAAGATCATCTGTACTGTGTTGGGTTCAGGTACATATGAGAGAGCTGCAGCACACCATTTTCAGATATGTCCATAAAATGCAAGTTGTCCCTTGGTAGTGAGAGGTTTGATGCTACAACCCTAAAATATGTGATAGACCCACTCAGTCCACGTTTAGGCCTTACATACAGCGAAAAAAATAAAAATCTGTTCATTTGTTTCCATGCTTAAGAAGTTTTCTAAGGTGCAAAATAATGCAGGTTTTGAAAAGTCATCAAGTTTTGGCTCTTGTATGGGATGTTTTGTAGATAAACTGCAAATTCTCTCTACTGCAATCTTAGGGCCAGTTAAAGTAAGACTTAATTCTATTTCACATCTATGACACAGTTAAAGACAAAATTTCATACTTTGAAAAATACTATCAAAAATAATTTTCTATCTCAGAAAAAATGGGTTTGCCTTATAATTAAGCCTCAGCTAAAGTAACTCATGGACTTAAAGAAATATGTGTTTCACAAGAAAAATAATAAAGCAGCAAATCGAAACTTGAGGCTGCAAGGAGGACCACATACAGTGATGGTTTAGAATCAAGAAAAAATAAAAGCACAGTGCACAAACTACTCTGTGCGGAACAGACACCACCCAAAAAGATTAGAAGTATCACTCTTATTGGAAGATCAGTCACAGCAGTGCAACAGTCAGCACATATGCAGCAAGCAACATACCATCCAGGTGGTGGCCCAGCCTGAGCTCCATGCTCTCACAGCTAGACAGCATGAGTATATGATAAAACTTCTTTGAAGCTAGCTCAGATATGTCTACCACATCTACTCCTACTTAATCAGTATACCCATAGCCTTAATGAACTATTGTGATTAACTGTCATTTATATGTTTACTACAGTTAAAAGAATTTTTAAGTCATATAACATGTGGTGTCTAATATATGCCATATGAAAGATTTAATTGGAGCATGTAACTTTGATTATTGCTAATGAGAATTACCCATATGTACGAAGGCTAGAGCAGAACTGTAATGATGATCCAAGGACTTAGTACATAACACATGTATACTGATACCACTTCTACACTCTTTGATTGCCAAAACAAATCATGTGATGCCATGCTGTTCAGCATATTTAATTTGATTTATCATTCTGGCAGCTAGAATGTGAACTTCAGCTTCTTCCTTCTTGTATATTTGAGATTTCAACATTCTGCCTTCTTTCTACACCTTCTATATCACTCCAATTCCCTTACCTTTGAAATGATTTTGTCTCCTCAGGATTCCCACCTGCACTAGGCTAGGTTTTTCCACAAAAAAAAAAAACCAAATTAAATCCAGTCTTATCAAATTCTTGCTTGCATTTTCAAGTAAATAAGAGAAGCAAACAATACATTTCACAAATGACAGTAAGAGGGAAAGTGTAACGGTGTGACAGGATAAACCCTTTCAAAAGAATTTAGAAGACCAGTGACAACGAATGAAACTAGACTCAAAGAACAAGCAAGAAGAAAAGATGAAAAGTATGGAAAGAGCCTAGGTGGGGCAAAAATGCTACCCCTTATATCTGCTTCTCAAAGATACAATTTAATGTTTATTTACATACTGATACACTTTCATTTATAAAGGTAACATCTTTAAATTTAACTCATACAGGGTTATGAGGAGGTCTGTGATAACAGTGTAGGTTTTTGATCAAATTTCACTCTCGTATGTAAATAAGGAGAGGATAAAAAGTAAATTTTGTCTCAGGTTTTTGGTTCTTCAAATACCCTTTGTAACATTAGCCTTCTCGCTAGGCATAGGACAGCAAAAGTAGTCAAGTAAAGACCAATAAGGCAAGAGAAGAGCAATGCTAACAACTTTTTTATTGTTCCTCTCCCAACACATAATAGATAGATCCAAGATAACTATAGATGTCTGCAGCTGAACCAGGCATCAGAGAAAAAAAATGTTTTTAGAGATCATCTTACCTATTTTATACCTTATACTCTAGGAAGAGAAAATTTAATTGACCAGGTTTTCACCAACTTTAAAGGGAACCCATCGCTGGCATAAAAGTCCCTTTACTTAAGTTTCCTAAACACAAATATCTAATATTTGTCTAACCACCACCTGCCTCCCATGAAGGGTGCATCCTTCTTGTAAGTCCTGTTCATTGGCACAGTAACACTGTCTCAGATATCCCAACACATCTTCAATAACACTGGACACTGTATTTAGGTGACTGAATCAAGTACTGCTTGTTTACTAACATTTACTCAAATTAGTTGAAGTAAACTTGTCCACGAAGTGAATCTGCATTCATTTCCCCACTAATGTTAAGATGCTGCCTCTTAGTTTTCATACCATCAGCAGAATATTGCTAGTTAATGAGGCTCAAAGTGTCTGGGATAAAAGTTTTAACCCGTGAATTTAATTGTTTTCTGAGATGACTTAGATCACAATGTGTTGTATCTGCAAGAGAAACTTGAAACTTAAACACTGAAACTAATGAAACTGAAACCTTTTACTAAATGAATGAGAAGAACTGTATATAACATTCTCCTAGAAAAGCCTCATTTTCAGCATAATATATTGTCAAAAGTTAAAAATTTCATCTGAGTGAAAATGTAACAATGTTGTGGTATTTTTAGTGTTAAAGCCTAGAAAAAACACATGAATAACAGATGATTGTCCTAACTAGATGTTGTACTAACTGTCCTCCTTTGCAATCCAGGTTTTGCCAGTATAATTAATGGAAGATGTATGTGTGCAGAATTTGGACAGTTTGGGAGATACTGAACTTCCTGGCAGCCAGCTGAGACACTATTTTGCACAATAAGCAACACCTAAAGTGAACGTCCTGTAAAAATAATTAGGATTAGACTGAATTAGCAAAGCAAAAAATTATGATTAGAAAAACCCTGAAATTGTTTATTGCTATTTTGAAGATAAAGATGTTAATTTAATAGCAAAATTAGACTGGATTATAGAAATGGAGGTTTTACCAGATGACTCCAGTGATCCCTGCCAACCTAAACCATTCTCTGATTCAGAGGCAACCTTCTATCTGAAATAAGTTGAAAAGATCATTTCCTCACAGGAATACCTTTCAGATTTATATAGTCACACAATGCATAACAGCATCATGTTCTTAATTTGTACTTGATGAAGCTAATTGGTGAAGAGACTAAGCAGGGGTCTCCACACCCTCTGTTGACTGCAAAAGCGACTGATGTTTCTGCTGGAATGCAAGTGGGATGTCTGTTTTGTGAACATATCCATGGTGGGGCTCAAAACAGAAATCTTCAGACTGCAAATTCATATAATGCACACCAGAAATTCACATTTGTTCCTGTTCCTTCTGCCACACAGCAGTAAATATCTCAGCTTGATTTCACCCTTTTTCAACATTCATCCTACATTTTTTGCCAGCAACAGTCTGTTTTCCCCTATGTTAATAAAGGCTTCGTAAATAAGCTCTAGTGATCCATGTTCCACAATCCCCAAGAAAAACTATTTACTCAGAAGTATGGCAAAGCTTGTCTAATATTTACTGATGTCTGTGTCACAATAAAAGTGCTTGTACACAAGGGAAAAAAAAAAGAGGGAAAAAAAAAGAAAATTAAAGGAACAAAAGGATATTTGTTTCCTTTTTTTGCATTAACTACACTGAAATAACGGAATTGTTTGGAAAATTAATCTATAATGCTAAAAGCAAGCATGCAGATAACAATTTTAAATCTCCTTCTGTCTGAACTGTGGGGTAGATTAATGAGTTTATAGCATTTATTTATTTTCCATAAGTGAGGCACTTGTAAATGGACATCTCGTTCAAAAGATTTGAATGTAGTGATGTTAGTGGTCATTGTGTTTTTAATATGGATTTTGTTTGTCTCAAGCATTCTCACTGCAAATGTTATGTATATGATCCAGACATGGTTTTACTGAAAGTGATGATTTAAGAATATGAAACTGTGAAGAATTACCACCAGGTTAGCAAGAACGTGAATTTGCATTGCCTGTTCTGTGCTAATTGCCTGGAGACCTACTCATATTCCAATATACAGCAAAGTAGCCACCTTCTTCACTGAGGAGTAAGATACCTTGCTTTTGTCATGTGGCCAAGCTCTGCGTGCAAGTACTCAAAAGAAATAGCCAACATAGAGTGAACTCACACCATCATTTAGCTCCTCATTCCTGTTCATGCAGGACAGTACAGTACAACACAACATTCTCGTGCAAGGTGACCAGACTCAATTACGTGTTTGTGCCTGTCTGTTTACCTGCAGCGTGTTAGTCTGTGGCTGTAGGTGAGTGCTTCATATTTATGTTTATGAATGTGTATATATTCTAGATTTCTACATATTTTAGAGATGTTTTATTTAAGATCATGGTACCAACATTTCCATTTCAATCTCCTGCTTTTAAGAATGTATAAATTAATGATAGAAAGTTTTGCTAAGTTGAAAATTAGTTCTGTCATCAGCCTAGGAAAGGGGTTTTTTAACAAATTTGTAAATATAAAGGCAGTGAATTCACCCATCTTTTTAACAATCTGAAAGTACGGAATAGGTATTTCATTGGGTTTAGATTTGTATGGATGATATTCTCATATAATTCAAAAGTGTTTCTTTTTAAAAAACATAAATTTTAGGAAAACCATTTTAAGTGTTTACCAATGACTTGCCTTATTCCATTATCTTATGCTAATGAAACTTCTGTCAATTGAGAAAATTTGTAGATGAAGTCCTACTGAAAATACAAGATGAGCTTGGAGACACAAAATTTAGTCTAGAGAGCTGAGTCAGGGATAGAAAGCCCAAAGCTAAAGTACTATTCTTTGTATCATCTGTTGTGATGCTATAGATAAGTCGGAAAGGCCTTCAAAAGATACCTGAACACCTTGAGCGAGACCTCTGAGTGACTGTGCGTCTGTCTTTGTGAGTCTTCCTAGGAGTGCTTACGGTCTTTTTGCACACCTCCACCTAGGTAGGTCTCAAACAAGTATTGTGTCCTCCTGCTTAAACACCAAGTGTATCATGCAGTGGTTTCTGATGTAATTGTGGCTAATGCACTATTACGAAATAAAACCAGGCAGACTTACAAATACCACCAGATCTAAAATGGTTGTGCCCGTGCTCTGAGCTGCTGGAACTCAAACCAGCACTGGCCCAGGCACCAAACCTAGTAACATGCAACCTCCTCAAAGGCAAAGCACTTTAAGCTGGGTAGATGACACATGGGCCCAAGGCCTCTGGTTCAAAACTAATCACATTCAGCCAATGTAGAGCATGACCAAAGCAAGCCCATACAGAATATGAGTATATTCCTAAGGCTGGCAAAGACCCTGCTACATCATGAACTAGAAGAACACCAGGACACCAGAAGTGGAAGGACTCTACCACAGGGACCCATACAAGATTTTTGCTTTGTATGATGCTTTTTTTTTAATTATGTGGTAAAAGCAATGGGAAGCAAGAGACATGAAAAACAATGGCTTCAGAATGAAAATATTCAATGTACTAAAACAAGCAAGCAGAAAAACAATAGCAGAGAGTGAAGCAAGGCAGTAAACCAAAGGACTGGAGAACAGAAACAGAAGATTATGATCTTATTACACAGTATACCTTACTATATACTAACAGAGCACTGAAAAATAAAAAAAATAATTAAATTACTACTACCATCCAAGAGAGCTTCCTTGTCTCTTCACCTCCTTCTCCCAGCCATATATATTCATTTCTGATTGTATGTGGCCATAATATGGTTTCATGCTAGTAGAAGACCTGTTATACTCAATGGTCTATTGAGGTCCATAAAGAGAGGGTGAATGTTTAATACATCAGAAGGAAGTTGCCTAGAGATCACATAGTTCATGCTTCATCTTACCGAAGCATACGAGACCAGAGTTGTGCCTGTGACTATAAATATCCCAAAAAGGAAATCCTGACCTTATTGCAGTCAAACTTACATAATTCATGTCAATCTCAATGGGTCTAGACTTCACCTAGAATTTGTGTATGAACCTAAAACTGATTCAAAACTCTACATAATTTTATATGCAGAAAAGACTTAGCTGCACAACCATATTGCTAGCCATTCTCATTACATAACTTCTGCAAAACTCTGCAGCTACTAAATTGTTTCTTAAAAAATACTTATATTTTAAGAGTTAATTATTCATATTGGATGTCAGAACTGTTGTTCACTATGGCAGATCCTGTCGGCATGTCTAAAGAACACAGAAATTTAAACAGAAACATTTTCATGCATTTTCTGTGCACGTTTGTGCCTAAGGATGAAAGAAAAGGTACAGGAAGAACCGAAGTACTACTTGGTTTTTACCATACCTGAGGGTAGCTGTCAGTCCTTGGAAGAACAGATATATCATAGGTGGCAGCAAAATGACTCTTAGCTTGCTGGATCTGACCATAGCGTTCTCTTTTCCTCCATTTTGCTCTTCGATTCTGGAACCAAACCTACAGTGTATGAAGAAACATTCATCAAGTTAAACTCAATTACATACTGTGCAAAGAGCTTGAGGAAAAAATCAAGGGGTTTTGGACAGTAGCTTTGAAAATTTCTGCTTATCTAAGAAAGGGAAGTTCTATGCCTGAGGATGAATTTCTTGCAGTTTCAATCTTCTCAATGTCAGACCTGCTTAAGTTACTTCTGGCTATTTTAAAAGTATGTATTATTTGCTTTCTAGTGTATCAAAAAAAAAAAAAAGCAGAGGAAAGATCAATCTGTCAGGCAGCACTAATTTTGACAGAGTACAGTTCTGTAGAGGAAAATCACTAGGTAGCAGCAAGTCAAATTATAAAGAAACTTTCTCTTAATGTCACGTGCCTACCGACTTTATATGACTACATACAATCTGACTCCTAGAGGTATACATAATCTTTACCAAGTGCAGTGATGAAAAGGCAGGAAAAGCTGGCACCAGGACAGTAGTCTGCACTGCAGAAAAAGTTTCTATAAGGGGCAGGGCAGAAAGATAATAAAAAATCATGAGATCGTAGACAGTTTTAAAACTATTGTGACTTTTTTTCCACATTTCTGTTAGGAGACATCTATGTTTCTGACAATGGAAAACTAAAAAATGGCACTTTATGTTTAGACTATGAAATAATTTAGACCTGAAACCATCCTTTGTTGTCAACTAAAAGCTATTTTCTTTATGCTTAAATAACCTTTGGACTGTTCTGTAACATTTTGAGTGTCAGGTGTTATCTCAAAATCTATTATATGCACATTTCTTGCTGTGACCGATACCTGTTATTGTCCTGTGGTCTTAAAAAAAAAAAAAAAAAATCTTTCCAACAGTTTAGTTTGGACTGGCTAAGACTTATCCTGATGAATTAAAGGGATTGCTAAGAAAAGTAACCTTTCCTTTATCAAAGTATTATCCAACTAAGTCTTTATTATTCAACTATGAGCAAGCTCATTCCTACTCTTTTTAAAGAAGACACACTACTGAAAGAACCACTGTTTTTTGTATGGAAACAATTACATTGGTTAAACTTCCTGCTAAATTGATCATGAGCCCATTTGGATTGATATGTACATGAATAGATTTTTTTTTATAGACACTGCCTGCGAATCCCATTTTGAGGGATATTTTCTGATCCTTGACAGTAGCATATTTAAAACAACAGTGTTTGTTTTATAATTCAGTTTTTGCCTTGGTCTTTGGAGAACTCAACTGTCCTTTGATGCTGCTTAAGCAATCAGGGCATAATTTTGCTCATTTTAATTCCCAAGGACTTGTAAATTTAGTATGTGCAATCTTTTCAAATGTGCTCGGCAATCAAAACAAGGCCCATGCATGTAACTGCTGAGTATATATTGTTGGTAAATTTATATTATTTATGATGCCTGAGGCTGAGCAAAAAGAAAAGAACAGGGGAAAAAAAATTGTCCTGTCTCCACAGGAGGCATCAAGAACATGCTAAGAGAATTTAGTAATGAGGCTCTTTCATTGAAAAAAGACCTTGACAATCTCCTTAAAATGGGTGCCAATTACTTCACTGACATGCAGCAGGAAAGAGAACAACTTAGATAAATTAGGTTCAGGTTGGCGCTCTCTGCATGTATGCAGGACAAATATTAAATTGGATCTTGATGAAATGGCGGTGAAGGGAAATGTGGGTAAGGTATCCAACTGATCGCTCTGCTAAACTAAATCAAACAATTTGCTTGAATTTATAGTAACTAAACGAGAAAAAAAGCACATATTTTTTTTCCTTTGACAATCCCCCAAAATGTTTCTGTTTACATCACTTTACTAGAAACTGACTCTTGGCAGAGATAAAGTAACCATTTGCCTCCACAAAGCAATGTAAAAATCTGCTGCTTGTTATCCTTGAATTGCCAGATGCTTGCCTCTAATGATGTAAGGCCTTTTAAATTGCTTAATCTTGTGATGGAATACTGTTGCTACTCTGGATAAAAATGATCACCATTTCCTTTCATATTTAGCATATGAGAAATGCAAAGATCGGTTATCTTTTAAGAAAGGGGAGAACATGTTTAAATAAAATGGAAATAGATATTCTGTGAAAGTCTGGTACAGACATATATGTTAGCACATTTACTTTCTTATTTTTAATACTTTTACCATATGTATCTTCTAAAACTTATTTTAAAATGCGATAAAAAGTCATTTGGCACAATTTAGCCCTCCCTGTTCTGACTATTAATTTATTCTTGGAGTAGTTCTCATTATTCCAGAACTATGTAATTGTAAGAACAGTGTTTTAACATTATGCAAACTTTTTTTTTAGTCAAGACTAAATCCTAATGAATGGAAGTCATACTTGGAAAACTGTACCAAATTCAGTTGGTAGAGGGAGAGGGATTGCACAGAGCTTGAAGAGTTAAAAGCCACTGAACTAAATTCCGTCAGCATCACTGATATCATATCGATGTAACTGACACAGGATTTTGGACTCTATTTTCCGATGACAACAGTGAATATGCTGTCTGGTTGAACAGACATGAAAAGAACACTTCTTTATAAAATTAATTAGATGAGTTCATTTCTGAAAGTGATCCTGATTTAATTTCAGTTGTATGTATGTGCACTGACGTCTAGTTCTTTATATGCATGTGTGAGTATGTGTTTAATTACAAGTTGTGAAGTTGTTATCGTATTCAAGTCACTAAATTAAGAAAATTAATCCCAGTCTGTAAGAATCGACAGGACTGTTGTTCTCTAAATTGAAATGATGAGTATTACCAGAATGGGGAAGATCTCTAAAAATAGGATAAACTCACAAAATGCAGCTCATACCTTTTTCTAAGGGAAGATGTCTGAACGGGGGAAGGGCTGCATTTCCTGGGTATTTAGCTTCTTTTCTTACTATTACACATCCAAAGCCATAAACATTGCTGAGATTACTGTATGAGCACATATTGAATGAATCAACTTTGTACACAGTTAAGATACTCAAATACTGCACTAAGTGGTCAACAGTATGTTTCATTAAAAAAATTAGAATAACATTATCCATCAGTTATACAAGTTTAAAAACCAGCAAATGTACTTCCAATTTTTGTGATTTTTAAGGTCATTCCATACAACAGAAATGAAAGGATTATGTCCTTGCTCTACACAGGCACAAACATACATATATATATACACATATGTGTATTTATACACATCTATGTATGTGTGGTTTCACTGCACACTCTTTGGATCTAAACAAGGAATTTGATTACTTTTTAGATTGTAGTGTTCATGCCGTAACACACACAGAATCCTCTGCAGCTGAGTTCTTCACCGTCATCGGTCTGAACTACATGCAACATTTCCCTTTAATGGGATCTTTACACGTAACACTTTATGTATTCACTGCCTGGAATTCTGACAGTAAAACAGGACTACCAGAGATCAAGACTGCTTTACTATTGATGTTGTTTTGTCATCCTTTAAACAAGTTTCTAGAACAGCAACACAAGCTATTTTTAAAAAATAACAAGTTATTTTAGTACTGCAGCATAACAGCTCATATCCATAAAAAATAAAGCAAAACGAGCTCTTTACTTCAGCTTTACGGGCTTTTGTACAATTCCCAAGAGTGTCATTTACCAGTACCTACAATGCACAACTTGTCATGGAAACGCTGAAGTTTGGTTCCTACCTGGACTCTGGCCTCAGTGAGCTCTGTTCTCAGAGCTAGCTGTTCTCTTACATAGACATCAGGGTAGTGAGTTTTCTGGAATACTTTCTCCAGTTCCTCCAGCTGCAAACTGGTGAAAGTCGTTCTGTGTCTCCTCTTCTTACTGCTGGAGACATTGCTGTCACACTTATCACCAAGTTCATCCAGTTCTCCCTTCTCCTGCATCCCTTTCACCGGAGACATCCTGAGATTGTTGCAATTGTCCATGGGCCTGTTCAGCTCTGTGTGAAGAGGCTGTCCTTCCACTTTAGTAATCCCGTAGTTCACTGTACACAAGGTGGGGGAGGGAAATAACTGGTTAAAGGGGGGCTTTGGATTCAAGAGTTCATATAAAACAGTTTTGCAAGGAACAAGATTCTATATGGTTGCGTATTTCTATAAGAGACCGCAGAAGAGGAATCGGTAATATTAACCACAGACGGAGTAAAAGTACTAAATCACATTGAATTTTAACTGAGAATTGTACCTGAAAGTATCACCTACATTCTTTCAGTGTAAGGAGACTGGATGAGAGTATTTGAATATTTTTAGTCTGCCACTAAAGTAGTTAATAATCCATGAAATCAGCTTCAACTAGAGTTGCACAGATAAGGAATCTTAGCCCAAACCAGATTTTCCTATAAGTGGCATAAAGCTATTGACAAACGTGCCTTTAAACTTGGAAGCAGATGTTAAAAAACTCTATTCCTATGAAACTACAAAATAACTGTGAAGTAAACTAAATAGCTGTAAACTGACAAATCAAGAAGCAAATGAAACCGAAAATTAACTTAACTTTACAAACGCAATAGATTCCATATACCTTCTCTTGGATTTGTAAAGTGGAATTGTTTCCAATTAAGTTTGTTATGGTTACAAAATACAGAGAGTTTCTGCAAAATGTTAACTTATTAAAAGAGATCGTTTCATATACTTTGTATAAGGATTGCAGGAACTATTTGTCTTTATGTAAAATCTGAGTGGTAGAGATAAGAAATATTCCTCTGTAGCTTCTTAATAAGAAATGAAAACATTTCCTATTTTTCCTTTTTTTACATATCTCACATCACTGAAAAAGTCATGCGATATGTTACCGGATTCGAAAGGGGTTTTTTTTCTTTTTTTCTCTCAGAAATAAGCAAAAAAAGTTTAAAACTCTTGAAATTAAAATCTACAAAGGTGACATGTAACATACGATAAGAAGCTTGCTTTGGAATTTTCTCGTATCCTCAGAAATGTATTTTCTTTCAGTCCGAGCTTATTTTAACCAAACACAATTTTTAGACACTTACCATCAATACATACATAGATAGGAAATGCCCCGAAGCCCTCAAGGCACACATTAAATGAACTAATTAAGAAAAACTTCAATGTATAAATCAATTTTCTGTAGGTTTTTTTGTAAGTTGCACTTGCAGAAATCTGTAATTATTTCTTGGAAACTGTTTCATACAAAAAGGATGTTCTCAAAAAAATACTTCAATACCTATATGAAGTTAAAAAAATGTAAAATGTTGTTAGTCTCATTATTGCAGCTGATCTTAACCATATTTTCCGATTCTGTTAGGAAAAGGTTTTTTGAATTATTATTACTACACAGGATTTACATCATGTTGGAATAATGGGGAAAATTTTAAATGTTTCCAAAATTCCACATTCTCCTTGCCGATGAGCTAGGAAAAAAAAAAAAAAAATGTTTAACACTGTTGCTTGAATTACCTAAGTGGTTTTCGGTCGGTATGAAGAATCATAAGAAGGTATTCAGTAACACAGAGGAGAAAAAAAAAAGCCCCGCCGCCCTCGCAGAGCGTTATTTGAAAGAACCAAACGTGACCAAGTGACCCTCCGCTTCCATCCCGTACGGGCACCTCGCCGACCGAGCGCCGT